>NC_039283.1:23829135-24021635 GCF_003368295.1 Carassius auratus
ATAAAAAGATATTTATTTTTTCTCTCATTTTTGCTTATTTTTGTTAACTATGTACTTCATTCATTTATATATTCACTTATTTAGTTATAAATAGAAATATATAAACATATCTTTCAGACAATATAATTATTGTTTTTCTAATTTTCTCTTATTTTATTTCATATTATATATATATATATATATATATATATAATCAAAAAGTAATGCATGAATATTATTCATTTTAGGAAGGAAGGATTTGTTAATTTTATTCATTTTAATTAATTTCAAATTTCATTTACATTAATTAATTAACTTTTTTTAACTTTTATTTTAATTATTAGTTTAAGTTTTCATTAACAATAACAAAACTGATATAAAGAGCGGTCTAGAAAGTCTGAGACTTGTTTGAAAAGCTTTTATTCTGCATCATAATTTAAAATGTAATTATTAAATTAAATTAAATTAAATTAAATTAAATTAAATTAAATTAAATTAAATTAAATTAAATTAAATTAAATTAAAAAACTTTTATCCAAAGTGACTTAAAGTGCATTCAGGCTATACATTTTTCCATATCATGTGTTTCCGGGGAATCAAGCTCACAACCTTGATAGCGCTTGATAAAGCAATACTCTACCAATTGAGCTACAAGAACAATTTTATGTATTTTAACAGCATTTTTATATTATCAGATTGACAATTTATGGTCATGTTCTCGATGATCTTAAGAGCATCTCGAGCTTCAACAGAAGAAGATCTGATGGTCACATGATCAATGACGCTCATGTACACACACTAGATGAGTCACAGAAAGAGTGCGCTGAAATATTAGAGCACAAACTTTCAGTCTCCGTCTGAATCTGCATTAATCCTTTTCAACATTCATGTGTAGATAAGTTGGACCATCATCTCTGAGTCTGTCAGGCTTAGTGTTTTAGACTCTCTCAGGATAAGTGCTTTCATCTGAATCTCTGCGCTCATCCGTCTGACGCCGCAAAACTGCAAAGTGTCAGAGTGAAGAAGGGCAACTTCTAATCGCACTCAGACGTGTTAAATCATCTGATATCGACCCTGAGGATATCATCTGGCATTTCTGTTTGTCTCCCGCTGCATTCGTCTGCCATCGGGATTCACAGAGAGATCCTCAGCCAGCGTTTCTGCTGACGTGACACCGGTTAAATGTCATAGGCATCGTGTTCATCTCTGAATGAGTTCTGTTAGCACAGGTTTTGGGTTTCTTTTTGGTCTTATTAATCTAAGCTCATGCCGCTATTTGTGGATAATTTTGTCAATATGAACTAAAGTATGAAGAAAAAATGGCACTGTGTTTTAATTTTTAACCAGGAGGTTTGGTTTGAAGGGCTTTTATTTTGTATAGAATGGAACAAACAAGTGACGCTTTTTACAAAAAAAAAATAGCTTATAAATCTCTAGTTATGACCAAATATTGGATTCAGGTTTTTTTTCAGCTTGTTTTCTTTCTGTAAGCACAGGTTGTTTAGTTAGTTAGTTAGTTAGTTAGTTAGTTAGTTAGTTAGTTAGTTATTTTTTGGGAGGCCGATAATTATTGACCAGGAAAAGTGCAAGTTTGATAAGGTGCCATTTTGTACAAAATAAAAGCATGTCAAGACAAATTTCCTGGTTAACTTTTGTTTTTTTTTAAATCACAACAAAATATTAAAACAAAGATAAATCTATAAAGAAATATACAAACAATAAAATAATAATAATCATCTTTATTTTGTTATAAAAATTAATGATTCAGTATGCTTTTATTTTGTATAAAATGGCACAGAGTCACACTTGTGGTGTTTCTGGCCAAAAATAAAAAACATAACACTTACAAGTATCTAATTTTGCTATATTCAAATATAAAGATTATTCAATAATTTTTACAAAATACTATTTCAGTCTACATCAAAATTTGAATTATAAAAAGCTTTAAAATATAAAATATAAAAGACTGAATCTAATATTTGGTGATATTTTACCATAAAAAGCATTTTATAAGCAATTTTTTCAGGCTGGTCATTTCTGATCAAGAACATCATAAGTACAAGGAAAAAATACCCCAAAAAGTTATCTAAAAAAACGTCAGTAAATTTTAGCACAGTTTGGACTAAAACAAGAAAAATCACTGCAACACAACAACAACAACAACAAATACACTTGCTACAAAATAAAATCAAAATAAACCAACTTCTAACAATCCGTTGAACCCTGAAATATATTACTAACAACAACAACAACAAAAAGTGATTACACTGCATCTTGCAACCAAGAGCGCTTCTGACCTTTGACCCCAGGGAGGCCCTGAGAGAGACTCTGTCCAGTGATGAGCTGCACCAGAGGAACCAGTGGACACTGTTTGGGAACGAGGCTGAGAAACTGGAGATCGGTGTGATCAGAAACCAGCGTGTTGTCCGTGAGCGAGTGGATCGATTGTCTCTGCGCTGCGAGGTGAGCGACTGAAACACACACATCTCAGATCTGAACACACCTCACAACTTTCACTTTCTAGTTTTAAAGGAACAGTTTATCCCAAAATCACCGTCATGCTGTTTCGTACCTCTATAACTGTATTTTTCCTGACTATCCTGGTCAGGTTTTTTTTTTCAAGAAAGTGAAAGTAAATGGGGACAAAACACAAAACACCACAAAAGCATTATAAACTAATTTATAATTATAAATTTATTCTATTATCAAATTATATTCTAAAGCTTTTATGACAGATTTTTGTGATAAACAGACCTGTATGTAACAGGGATATTATAGTAATCTCATAAATATATATATATATATATATATATATATATATATATATATATATATATATATATATATATATATATATATATATATATATATATATATATATATTACTTTATTTGAAAGGAAATAATTAAATATATTAAAAATACATACATTTCAGCTACTTGCTTGGCAACATTTTTGATTTTAAATGAGTTTAATTTAATTAATTATCTAAAAAAACTACAAATACTGAAATAAAATTATTAAAAACAAAATAAAACTATTTAAAAATGTACTAAAAGACAGAAAAATGATACAAATTATTACAATTGTAACTAATTAAAATGAAAGTGGACAATATAAAAATATACAAATTCAAAATATGAATAAAAAATAATAATAAATAGGGACAGAACAAAAAACACCTGAAACGCCTGAAATAAATTAGATTATAATTATAAATTAAATATATTATGAAATAATATTATAAAGCTTTTATGATAGATTTTTGTGAAAAACTAAATATATATATAACATTATTTGAAATGAAATAATAAAATATATTAAATATATATGTATATATATATTTTTTCCAGCTACTTGCTTGACAACAGTTCTGATTTTATATTAGTTTAATTTACTTGATTATCTAAAATATCTACAAATCCTGAAATAAAAAAAATATTATTATTAAAAACAAAATAAAACTACTTAAAAATGTACTAAAAGACAAAAAAATAATACAAATTATTACAATTGTAACTAATTAAAATGAAAGTGGACAATATAAAAATATACAAATTCAAAATATGAATAAAATAATAAATATGGACAGAACAGTGTTATATTTTAAAGCAAGATTTGTTCGAAGCACTGATTGAAATCAGACTAAAACTCAGAAATTGGTAGTATATTTACAAAGAAACTGCAAGTAACACTTAATTTAATGTGAAATTTTGAGGTAGACTGAAATAGGTTTTCATAGAACACTTAAAATACTTAAAAAATTATTACAATAAAAACTAAAAAACTACAAATTCTTAGAGTAATATTTCTCATTTTCGTTTCATTACATTGATGTATTACATAACTAAAGCTAAAACTTAAATAAAAATGTATGCAAACTATAAAGACTTCTTCTTTTTTTATGCAAGCTTTGAAATGAGTATCTGATGACAGAACTGTTCTCCGTCAGGCCGAGAGAAAGGCTTCACTGCACATGAAGTTCATGGAGGATCTGAGCATGAAGGCTCCTGATTTCTCCGTCCCGCTGCGGTCGCACACGGTGTGGGTCGGGATGGACGTCCATCTCTCCTGTTTGATCCAGGGCTGCCCGCTCCCCAGCATCACATGGTGAGAGTCTCAACAAACCTGTGTCTCCACAACAGAGAGCCTCCATCTCAGAGACAGACTCTTGTGGATCTTGTCCACAGGTTTAAGGACGATGTTCCTCTCCGAGGTTCCCTTCCGTGGAACTACAAGCTGACGAAGAAGTGTGGCCTCGATGTTTTAGAGATCAGGAGGTGAAGCTAAAAACCAAGGAGTCGTTCAACATCATTAATATACTACTCTAGCTTTTATTAATATTTTTAAATTAAATATTTTCTTTTTATATTTATATATATATATATATATATATATATATATATATATATATATATTTTACGTGTCTATTTAGATTTAATTCATTTTTAATTCAGCTTTAGTTGACTTTTAAGTTAAACTGAACAAAGATGAGAAATGGCAACTTGTATTTATTGTAATATTTTACTGTAATTAAATATTAATTTCAGTTTTTTTGTTATTTTAGGTAGACATTTCTGCCATATTATAGTTAATAATTATTTGTAAGTTAGAAACCAAGCACCACTTAATTGTTTAATTAATTTGTTTTATTTTATTAATTCATTTATTTTGGTTCAACTTTTGAAATCGCAAAAAATAAATAAAAAGTAAGATGAAACGAGAGAAAATAGTAATTCTATTATCTAAAATAAGCATATTTCAGATATAAATATAATATATTACAATGTATATAAAAAAATTAATTATATATATATAATTTAATTTCAAATTTCAAATATAATACATATATATATATATATATATATATATATATATATATATATATATATATATATATATATATTTTTTTTTTTTTTTTTTTTTTTTTTTTTACATTATTTGAAATGAAATAATAAAAAATATTAAGTATATATATATATATATATATATATATATATATATATATATATATATATATATATATATATATATCAGCTACTTGCTTGGCAACATTTCTGATTTTAAATTATTTTAATCTACTTGATTATCTAAAATAAAATTTAAATTATTTGTAAGTTAGAAACCAAGCATCACTTTATTATTTAATTAATTTGTTTTATTTTATTTTTTATTTATTTATTTAATTCATTTATTTTGGTTCAACTTTTGAAATCGCAAAAAATAAATAAAAGGTGAGATGAAACGAGAGAAAATAGTAATTCTATTATCTAAAATAAGCATATTTCAGATATAAATATACAGTAATATATTACAATATATATAAATAAATAAATGTAAAACAAAAATCACAGAAAACAAGTGAGGAAATAACAGTTCAAAGATACATATCTTAATATTAATGTAATAAATAAATACATATTTTCCTCAAATATGATTTTATCTCAAGTAACAAAAATATTTTTTTAATGGTTTTAATTTTAGTTTAAATTACAAAATAACACATTTCCTTCTTGAAACACAAGGTGAATGTTTGAGGTATATAATTAAATGTTTAATAAATGGCAGATTAATTCATTGAAAAATACTGCTTGCAGATACTCCTCAACAATGAAAGATGTCTGCTCTCTAATTACGTTTTCTCTCTCTCTTTTCTTTAAGATGTTCTGCTGAAGATGCTGGAGAATACAAGGTAATAGCGAAAAGTTCTCTGGGAGAGGTGACGTCCAGCGCCAGGCTGATAGTCAACTGTGAGTTGATGTTCATCTTATTATTCAGCCGATTCCATGACTTAAGTTGAGTTTGAACCTTGTTCTTCCTTTATTCCTCTATTTGCAGCACATGAAGGGGCCGAGGCGAAACTGAAGCGCTCGTGGACGCCCAGTGAGTGTCTTTGCTCCTCTTAATGCAAAATAAACATATATTTTTGTAGCATTTTATCTTGTAATGCAACCACCAAGAATTCTCTAGCAACCACCTTACCTTTAAGTTATGTATATATAGGTACAGTATATAAATGCTGTTCTTCTGAACTTTCTGATCATCTGTGAATTTAAAAAAATAAAATGCATCACAATTTTCACAAAAATGTTGGGCAGCACAACTGTTTTCTGTTTTTTGAGCAGCAAAACAGCATCTTTTCATGATTTCTGAAGATCATGTGACACTGAAGACTGGAGTAATGATGCTGAAAATTCAGCCGTGCATCACAGAAATAAATTACAGTTTACAGTATATTCACATAGAAAGCAGCTATTTTAAATTGTAATAATATTTCACAATATTACTGTTTTTACTGTATTTCTTTTCCACACACATTTTTAATGGTAAAGGATAATGCAGTAGGAGAGATGCTTGAATATTTATTATACTGACAATGAAACCACCAATAACAGCCTAGCATTGTTGCAGCGAGTTTTGCATACAAACACACTTTGTAATGTATTATTCCAGGACGGCACACATAACGACTTCATTACTCCATCCAATTTAGCTACAGCATTTTCAAGCAAATCTGAATTCCCGATACAGCCCTTCTGCTGATATGAGAGAACATCACAATTCATTTGTATTTGCAAGCATGTGGAATTGTGTTGTCGAATCACTTACATCACTTCCAATTTCATCTCTCCTCAATTACCTGTTCCATCACCGAGAACGATAGCTGAACAAATAGCACATCTTCTCAAACCATCAGCATTGGCCCTTTGTGACGGCCCCAGAGCAGGGCCTTGGCATTTGTCTCATTACATTAACTCTTGTCCTCGTCCTTGAGATGGATTTCGGTGCTGTTTGCTGAGAATGGAAACTGGAAAAAAAAATTCCATCACACTCCAATGATTTCCTCCAATTGTACAACATATGGCTTAAAGCGACTATTAAATATTGTAGAAACATAATTTTCTATAAAATTGCTTTGCAAAAAAAAAAAAACACTATTTAAGCAAACTTGAATTGAATCAACCGAGTCCTTTCTTACGTTATTTTCACAGCCTGACGAAGGCAAGAAGAGCACAAACATAGCTACTTACTACCTATCACTTAACAAATGTTAATAAAAGTGACTGAATTGAAAAATTAAAAACTTAATGAGTAGTGTATTCTTATATCAGAGAAATGAAATGGTGGAAATTCAAAGGAAAACACAATGTCTATGTGGTAATGTCTATTAAATACTAAATTAAATATTATAATGTATGGCGCCGGTCCTTTATTTTGATTGGCTGGGCTGCATTTGAAAATGCTGTAAATGACTCTATAAACACACATCTTCGACTTCATAACATCAGAATGTGTTTCCGCAATTCAATGTGTTATATAGCTCGACTTTGTTGTTTATTTAATGAAGTATGAGTGATCTGTGGGGCTCTCTGATCACTGTTTGGTTCGTATTATACCGAGCGACATGCAGAAACTGAAATCAGCTAAACCTGTGATGAGGACTGTAAAAGATAGACTGGGAAACGAGTTTTCTGCCAATGACCCTGCATCAGTTTAGAAAGGATTGAAAGACTCCTTCCTCCATCACTGTGGATAAGCAGCAACTGGGCGATGATTTGAATGAGTTTAACCCTGCCTCACACCCCACACCTGCTCTGACCTCCTCTCCAGTGATATATTAACACCTCCTGCACTTCAGATCAGTGAAGATGATGTGCGTCAGGTCTTCAAGAAACACTGGTTACACCAGTTACACCAGCTGACCTTCAGATCTTCATCAGATTCCCTCAGGAAATACACTTAACTTTGCAATAAACATGACATTTCTGATTCTCATTCGATTCGGTTAGCTCGTTTTGAAGACCTGGCAACCCTGCCCGTCAAAGAAATCCTCCCATGTGTGAGAAACGTTGATTTGCATGTATGTGTTAAAGTCCACAGTTTCCGAAGTGCAGATGGAATGCTATTTAAAAGTTTCCTGTTTCAGAACTGTATGCTCGAGTTTCTTATGGGTAAACTATACTATGCTGTGAACTAGTCTGGTTTAAACTATATAAGACATCTGAGAGATAAGCATATATATATGTGTGTGCAAAGAAGTATTATATATTGTGGGAATTGAGAGTATGAATTCAGAGGAATATAATTTTGCTACCTTTTCCTGTTCTTTCTCCTTCTAGTCTCAGTTCCAGAGCCGGACGCTCAGCTGGCCTCCACCTTTCCTCCAACATTTGTGAAAGAAGGTGATAACTTGGTTCTGCAGTGCAGTTTCACCACAGCTTTACTGCCGTTCCAACAGGAAGTGACCTGGTACAGAGACGGTGAGACGCCCTGACATGGAATTTCATATTTAATGCAAAGATATTTTGAACCTGGTATCCCAATAAAAACATAGGTTTACAGTAGTAGATGCATTTATCCAAAGTAACATCACAAAAATTTTATCTTCTAAGACTCACAGTGCAACAATGCAAAGTTAACCACAGAGCCACAACCACCCAGAACACTCTAGCAACAGCATAATAACCTGGGTATAATCTGTCTGCTCAGGGCTGGTGGTGCGTCAGTCCAGTCGTGTGGAGCTGCAGACGGGTCTGCGATCTGCCAGTCTCACCCTGAAGCGCGTGCACAAGGAACATGAAGGGCTTTACAGTGTCCGTCTGCGCACCTGGGACGGATCCGTCGAGCACAGCGCCTACGTCTATGTCAAAGGTCAGACCCTCAGATACTCTTAGTGTTTTAACCTGTTAATTGTCACCCCGTCCCGTATACGGGACACCTACGTTGACTATACTATATTACAATCAAATCTAATCTAATCTTGACAAACTATATATCGTTGGAAAGGTCTAAGACTCCCAAATACATATAAATTATGTAGGAAAAGTAATAGATGAATTTATGACAAGAGTGCACCCTCAGAAATCTACATTACAAAAGGAGCTTTGACCTTTGTTTAAAAAAAAAGACTTCCTCGTTGCCTTTTTCTCTATCACATTTTAGAAATCATCAGAAGTTATATATCACTTGAAAACATAAAATCTCAAAATTCATCCTTCAAAACCCATTTTAAAATCAGACATTGCATTACCATGTAAATGGTACATCAAAATCATGTTACTAAATGTTTTCAGTCATGAATTATAAAAATGTAGGTTTGTATCATGCACATTCATCTCTATCTTCAAAAACGTGAGTGACAGTTAACAGGTTAAATAATAAAATAAGATTAAATATTTATAAGAATTTGTCATAGAATGGTCATAACTAGAGAATTAATTATGGAAGTCTGTTTCTCAATTGAAAAAAAATAATAATAAATGAAAAAGGAAATTGCTACTTTTGTCTCACAATTCCGACTTTTTTTCACATTTGTGATTTTTTTTTTTATATTGGGAGTTTATACTTTGCCATTCTGATTTTATTTTTGGATTTCTTACTTAATTCTCACAATTGGAAGTTTATATCTCTATTTATAATAGTGTTCCTGTAGCTCAACTGGTAGAGCGTTGCGTTAGCAAGCAAGCTAGCTCAAGGTTGGGGGTTCGATTCCCCAAGAACACATGATAGGTAAAAATTGATAGCCTGAATGTACTGTAAGTTGCTTTGGATAAAAGCGTCTGCTAAATCCATAATTTAATTTTAATTTAATTCAGAATTTTTTTCAATTGCAACTTTTTTCCTTTACAATTCTGATGTTATTTTCACAATTCTGAGATTGTATTTTCACAAGTTTATATCTTGTAATTCACTTTTTACTCGCAATTGCAAGTTTATATCTTGTAATTAACTTTTTTCTCACAATTGCAAGTTTATATCTTGCGACTCTGACCTATGTTCTCACAATTGCAAGTTTATATCTTGTAATTAACTTTTTTCTCGCAATTGAAAGTTTATATCTTGTAATTAACTTTTTTCTCACAATTGCAAGTTTATATCTTGCGACTCCGACCTCTTTTCTCGCAATTGCAAGTTTATATCTTGTAATTAACTTTTTTCTCGCAATTGCAAGTTTATATCTTGTAATTAACTTTTTTCTCGCAATTGCAAGTTTATATCTTGTAATTAACTTTTTTCTCGCAATTGCAAGTTTATATCTTGTAATTAACTTTTTCTCGCAATTGCAAGTTTATATCTTGTAATTAACTTTTTTCTCACAATTGCAAGTTTATATCTTGCGACTCTGACCTATGTTCTCACAATTGCAAGTTTATATCTTGTAATTAACTTTTTTCTCGCAATTGAAAGTTTATATCTTGTAATTAACTTTTTTCTCACAATTGCAAGTTTATATCTTGCGACTCCGACCTCTTTTCTCGCAATTGCAAGTTTATATCTTGTAATTAACTTTTTTCTCGCAATTGCAAGTTTATATCTTGTAATTAACTTTTTTCTCGCAATTGCAAGTTTATATCTTGTAATTAACTTTTTTCTCGCAATTGCAAGTTTATATCTTGTAATTAACTTTTTTCTCGCAATTGCAAGTTTATATCTTGTAATTAACTTTTTTCTCACAATTGCAAGTTTATATCTTGCGACTCTGACCTATGTTCTCACAATTGCAAGTTTATATCTTGTAATTAACTTTTTTCTCGCAATTGAAAGTTTATATCTTGTAATTAACTTTTTTCTCACAATTGCAAGTTTATATCTTGCGACTCCGACCTCTTTTCTCGCAATTGCAAGTTTATATCTTGTAATTAACTTTTTTCTCGCAATTGCAAGTTTATATCTTGTAATTAACTTTTTTCTCGCAATTGCAAGTTTATATCTTGTAATTAACTTTTTTCTCGCAATTGCAAGTTTATATCTTGTAATTAACTTTTTTTCTCGCAATTGCAAGTTTATATCTTGTAATTAACTTTTTTCTCACAATTGCAAGTTTATATCTTGCGACTCTGACCTATGTTCTCACAATTGCAAGTTTATATCTTGTAATTAACTTTTTTCTCGCAATTGCAAGTTTATATCTTGTAATTAACTTTTTTCTCACAATCGCAAGTTTATATCTTGTAATTAACTTTTTTCTCGCAATTGCAAGTTTATATCTTGTAATTAACTTTTTTCTCACAATCGCAAGTTTATATCTTGCAGTTAACTTTTTTTCTCGCAATTGCAAGTTTATATCTTGTAATTAACTTTTTTCTCACAATTGCAAGTTTATATCTTGTAATTAACTTTTTTCTCACAATTGCAAGTTTATATCTTGTAATTAACTTTTTTCTCGCAATTGCAAGTTTATATCTTGTAATTAACTTTTTTCTCGCAATTGAAAGTTTATATCTTGTAATTAACTTTTTTCTCGCAATTGAAAGTTTATATCTTGTAATTAACTTTTTTCTCACAATTGCAAGTTTATATCTTGCGACTCCGACCTCTTTTCTCGCAATTGCAAGTTTATATCTTGTAATTAACTTTTTTCTCGCAATTGCAAGTTTATATCTTGCGACTCTGACCTATGTTCTCACAATTGCAAGTTTATATCTTGTAATTAACTTTTTTCTCGCAATTGCAAGTTTATATCTTGTAATTAACTTTTTTCTCACAATCGCAAGTTTATATCTTGTAATTAACTTTTTTCTCGCAATTGCAAGTTTATATCTTGTAATTAACTTTTTTCTCACAATCGCAAGTTTATATCTTGTGACTCTGACCTATTTTCTCACAATTGCAAGTTTATATCTTGCAGTTAACTTTTTTTCTCGCAATTGCAAGTTTATATCTTGTAATTAACTTTTTTCTCACAATTGCAAGTTTATATCTTGTAATTAAATTTTTTCTCACAATTGCAAGTTTATATCTTGTAATTAACTTTTTTCTCACAATTGCAAGTTTATATCTTGTAATTAACTTTTTTCTCGCAATTGCAAGTTTATATCTTGTAATTAACTTTTTTCTCGCAATCGCAAGTTTATATCTTGTAATTAACTTTTTTCTCACAATCGCAAGTTTATATCTTGCGACTCTGACCTATTTTCTCACAATTGCAAGTTTATATCTTGCAGTTAACTTTTTTTCTCGCAATTGCAATGTCACGTCATGCGACTCTGACATCTTTTCTCGCAATTACAATTTTATATCTAATATATTTTTTTTTTGTTCAATGGTGGAAATGGGCTTCCATTTAAATAGATGAGCTTAGATTGAAAGGCTTCAGAAAATTACAGCACATCTACAAGAAAAAAAAAACACATTTTCATCACAAAATCAGTTTTTTTCTCTCAGGCAAAGTGAGAAAGAGCTGGACTGATCATTTGTTGGATGTCACCACTCCAGATTATTGGCGATTGAAGAGGTTTAGTGTGTTACAATTGCCGCCTGTCTCTCCTGATTAAGAAATTTAAAAGTTGAACTCCTCAGAGACATAATTTTCATGAATCTGTGATGTTCTTTCAGTGCAGAGTTTCCCTGTCAGCGTAAGTCCTTAAAAGCAAGGCGAGGACAGGAATTGAATTTCCTGTCTCATTAAAGGAAGTGGGCCGCTCTGTAAGCCTGCAGTGTAGTAATTAGAAAGTGAGCTTCACTCTGCTGCGCGTGACATCCTCACTTAATCTCAGAGGAAAATTTGCATTACAAATCTGCCAGGTAACAGGAAGGAGCCGGAGGTTGCTCTTATGAGTCTGTTTCATCCTTGTTGGTGGCGATTAAACAAATAAGAGCGCGAGAAGCCCTGCAGCTGTCCTCTTCTAAGAAACTTTCTGAAGTAAGCTTAACTGTGCTGCGGAGGGAAATTTCGTTTTTCAGTGGCTGCTCAGTTATATGTCAGGGAAACTTAATGGGGTTTCCAGTAATTCATTTTCTATAAAATAGACATAAATGGTAACAGATATATATAGACATGAATGATTACTGTTAACTAAAAGTAAAACTACTAAAAATTATTTTTCACATCAAATAAAGCTAAGCTAAAATAGAATATATAAATGACAAACGCTTAAAAAAATTGTAAGTACATTATTTATTTATTATTATTAAATAAAAACATGAATGACTGCTTTGTTATTGTTAGCAAAGTAAAACTATTTCGAATAATTTTCTTTATTTAAAAGAAATCTGAAATTAAAAATATAAATAATAAATGAAACATTTTAAATAAAAAAGCTTAAATTAAAATAAATGGATTCCTCATTAAATAAATAAAAATAAAAATAAACTAAATAATAATTAATTAATAAATTAATTAATTAATATTATTAACTAAAACTATATCTATTTGGAAACATCTGAATCTGAAATAAAATTAAATATAATTATTAGATGAAACACAAAAAAAAACGTAAGTGTAAATTAATGAAGTTCCCAGTTATTTTTTTTTCCTAATAATAAATGAAAATAGACATTAAAGACAGTTTTGCTGCTGTTAACTAAAACTAAAATTATCACACACAAAAAAAAAAAAAATCTTTAAAATTTTAAACAAAATTAATTCTAAGAAAACGAAATTAACTGAACAGCAACGTCTAAAACAGCAATAAAAATAAATTAAAGCTGAACGGACATATAAAAAAAGCATAAAACAAATACCTCTAATTAAAATGAAACTAGCTAGCTAAAATTAAAAATACGAAAGTAATTTAAAATATCAATAAATACTGAAATGTAATAATAATAGTAATAATTCATGAATAATACTAAAATAGCACTGATGAATGATAATATCGTTGACAGAAGAGTTTGATGTGTTTATACTGATCTTGTCAAATCTGAGCGCTATTTGAGACATTGTTGAGATCTCTTCTGAAATTCTCTCTCTCTCTCTCTCTCTCTCTCTCTCTCTCTCCCTCTCTCCCTCTCCCTCTCTCTCTCTCTCTCTCTCCCTCTCTCTCTCTCTGTCTCTCTCTCTCTCTCTCTCTCTCTCTCTCTCTCTCTCTCTCTCTCTCTCTCTCTCTCTCTCTCTCTCTCTCTCTCTCTCCCTCTCTCTCTCTCTCTCTCTCTCTCTCTCTCTCTAGATGGACCTTCTGTTGTGGTCGGGGCTCCAGGTTCTCCTCTGCAGGTGAAGTGTTCTGATGTGAGCCGGGATTACGTCTTCCTCTCGTGGATTCCTCCCAGTGCAGACGGAGCTGCTGCTGTTCAGGGTTACTTCATAGAGAGGTGAAGCATGATCCACGATGCTCTCATGAGCTCTCATCTTCAGAGAGATCCGAGCCGCTTCTAGCTGTTTAGGGATAAAACTTGAAATGAAAGACATCATGGTGAGAGAGGATGAGGGCCTAACCTTCCTGCCTCGTAGCAACATGCAACATGTTCTGCCAGTTTTTTGTCTTGTTGGATTGCGTTTAGTTTTTGAAGATTATTGCATTTTATTATGTAAACTTGAGGAGTCCAAAAGTCTGTTTGGCCTTTTTAAAATGCAATCATTTTCCCATTATGAAACAAAATTTTAAGCATAATTGTTTGAGTGAAAAGTTTGTAAATATATCGGTTTGTCCTTTTTGTACTTCAATGTACTTTCGTTTTAGAATCACAATGACATTTATTGCCATGTATTTTGTCAGACAAAAACAATAGCTAAGACGGATGACAAAAATAAAGACACAAATTAAAAATATGTCATATGAAAATACACAAAAGACAAAACAGACAATATTTCTCAAACTTTACATAGACAAATTGTTTTTTGCTAGGGGTCTAGTTTTAATGCATTGCCATATTTTTTCTTGAGTGTTCAGAATGGTTGCATTTCTAGAGGTTGCAATGTGCTGAGAAGTCTTTAATGCATTTCTATGCTGTTCTATAGAAATGGTATTCTCCTTGATTTCAATGGCAACCTCCACTACTAATAAAGCTGCAATAAATGCATATCACTACTCTGATGCTTTATTATGTACAGAATGTGTCTTCTCTCTCGTGCAGGTGTGACATCGGTGTTGGGAAGTGGGAACGCTGTAATGATGTCATCCAGAAGGAGTGTCATTATCCCATCATTGGATTGAAGGAAAACACAATGTACCAGTTCCGTGTGTGTGCAGTCAACCAGGCCGGCGTGGGCCGTCCGTCTAAATCCACTGACCCCATCCTGACTTCTGACCCCCTGGAGCCCAGCAGGACTACGGGTAAGAGCATCCTCACGAATTATAAAGAAAGGCAGCATGCATCTGTATCTCTGATCTCCTGCTTTCTTCTCTCTCTGTCAGTGGTGAAGGTGGACCGCGGGAGAGAGATTGTGATCACTAAGGACCAGCTGGAGGGTGAGTAGATCACACTGATGCAGTCGAGTGGGGAGATAAGAAGAAATGCATGCTTCTACACTCACACACAAGCTCAGATTTACTGTGCATGGAGGAGATCACGTGATGCTGCATTGCATCAGGTCACACCGTAGGGTTGAAAGTCACCACAATGGTCATGAATATTTCATGCTTAAATCCAAAGACAAAAGAAATGGTAGTTTAGTCTAGTAATGAAAATGCTTTTATGGTTTTAGTTTTAGGTACCAATAATAAACTTGCAGAAGACATTGCATGAATTAAAATTGTGTGGGGCTGCACGATTATGACAAAAATGATAATTGTAGGATTATTCCGTTAAAATTGTAATCGCGATTATTAATTACGATTATAACAATTTACATTGAATGATGTTTTGAATAGCTTTATACCATTGTTTGAAGCGAATGCATGCCATATTCTGAAACAAAACTAACTGAAAACAATCTTCCTGAAAAATGTTATTGCTTTTGTTTTGCATAAAGCCTAAAATGTCAACTATATATTGGTCTGTTTTTTTTTGTTGTTTTTTTTTTGTTTTTTTTTATAAAAATGTAAAAATATGCATGACATTATAATGTTACACTGAGAATAAAATTAAACCAATGGAAAAAAACGTAACCTGTAGTAAGTAACCTGTAGAAATAAAAATAAAAAACACACCTTAAGCACGCAGAATAATGTAAGTGGACTTTTATTTATTTTTATTTTTATTTATTATTATTTTTATTATCATTATCATTATTATTATTTTATTTTTTTATGTTTTTATTTAAACAGAAACAATATTTTCATAAAGAATGAAGCCTACAGCAATTTATCAGATTTTAGGTATTATAACAATTATGTTAAAAAAAATTACTTTATATATTATCATTAAAGTAGTGGAAAAAAAATAATTTTTTTACTATTTAATTTGTTAATAAAATTTATATAAAATGTCAGTGTTTGTTGAACTGCCACTAATTTTGATTTAAATAAAAAACAAAAATATATTACAGTGAGGAGAATCTAGTAAGATTCACCATTAAGAATAATGAAACTTTTTAAATAAATAAAAAAAATAAATATTATAATGTTAGGATATGCATTGTTCATCTTTCAATATTATAGTTTTTAGTAGTATTTATGTTAGTAGTAAATTTATGTTTATATTTTAAGTTTAAATTTTAATTTTAATGTTAGTAATTCTATTATTTTTGTCATTTCTGTTTTTTTCATGTCTTTGTTTTTTTTCTGATTTAGTTATTTTAATAACTAAATGTAAAACGAAATGTGAAATATTATACATGTTATATAATAAAATGCGTTTATTTTTTATTTTAAGTTTAATAATTGTTCTCTCTCTTTTTGTTAGCAATAAAAACCTTGCAGGATACATAAATGAGAATTTAAGGACAAATGAGCTCAATTGCCATAAAAATAATTTCCTGATGCTTCATTTTCTTAATGCATTAAATTAAATTGATATTTCTCTTCTTTGATTTGGAGGGGAAATATTACCTGCACATATTCTTGACAGAATTAATTAAATTCACCCTTAAAAAACAGATTTGTTGCTCCTGCCGTCTCTCCTGATATGTCCTTCTTTTTCATGAATTAACCACCCTAAAAACTGTACGACTCGGACAGTTATGATGATGAATTTGCTGCAGATCTCATATAAAGCATTCGCAGGTGGTCTGTGCTCCCGGTACAGCAATAGCAATAAAGACTGAGGCAGTTTTATTGGCCCTCAGCATTAAAAAGATGATGATATGTCGCTGAAGCTTAAAGATTTAAATGACGTACACTATGCTGCTAATTGCCATGGACTCTCGGGCCATTATGAGGAGCGTAAAGAGCTTGTATAGACCTGTTGAGTGGTTTTATTTTAAGTTTGGCGACTAAGACATGCATAAAATGCATCTAAATGCTCAACCCTCTAATCATTTATATCGATGATATATTTTATTCATCCTTCATGCAAATGCATTGAGAAGCCACTCATTGTAAAAATAAGAATCGAGATGTTTATTATGCAAATTTTGGTTTGGGGGAATATTCATCTCTGATTGTTTCATTAAGAAACCATTAAACTCACTATTGCATTTGTGCAACATTGTCAAGTTTATAATATTTGCAGTAGTGCGGTTGATATTTCACTAAACATGCTGAGAAAAACTATTACAGGTCATATATTGAATTTCTATGCTATGACAAATTTGTAATTTGTTCAGTGTTTTTGCAACCCATGTTTAGTAAAAATTAGGTATCTTTGTATTGCCTTGTACAGTTTTTCCTACAGTGGATCTGTGAGGGTTGATATCTAGTGTAGTGTCATTTTAGTAAGCATTGATATTTAGGGTATAGATTTTTTGCATTAGGAAGATACTAATTATAAAATCGTTATAGAATTGTGATCTTGATATATACTTTGTTTTGTGAATATTTACCAATGATTTACTGAATGAGTCTGTTGTAAGAATAACATTAAAAAAAATTATCATTTCACAAGCTAATTTATTTATTATTTATTATTTTTATTTATTTATTACTATATGATATTATATTTTTATTTTTTCTCTTTTCTCTTTCATTTTAATTCAAGTTAAAAAGTCACTTTTATTAGGTTTTATTAAATGTATGTATCATTTTTATTTTTAACTTTTTTTTAGTCTTGGAATATTTAATTTTAGTTATTTTAGTACGTATTAGACTAAATTAAAATGAGAAATGTTGCCTTTTTTATGTTGCATGTTGCACTGTCACTCTGTTTTGTTTCTTGTGTCAGCACATGGTCTTGTTAGTTGTTTTCTCGGCCATGTGCTTCTTTAGCCCCTCCTCCTTGTTTCCTCTTTACCACACCCTCTTGTTAGTTGGTCTAATTGTGCTCACCTGTCCCTCATTTATTTTCCTCCCTATCTATAGTGCACCTTACCCTTTTCAGTTGGTGGTCAACAAGTGTCTGAGCTCTGCTCTATGGTGCCTTGTGTGGTCAGTCTCTCCTTTTTGCTGTTCACAGGCCAAATCCGAGTCCCGTTCCCCCCCACCGATGTGCAAGTTTGTGAGCTTAGCGACAAATATGCCGTGCTGAGCTGGACTGAACCAGATCCACGGGGCAGAGAGCCTCTCACTTACTCCGTGGAGCGGGTGAGAGTTGACCTTCGTCCCATGCACTGCTTTTGTCTGGGGTGGCACAGAAATCTACATTATTTCAATATAAAAATGAAAAATGTGTTTGACTATAATGTACAGGACTGTTTTAGTGCCTAAAACTCAACTGAGTACAATTCATTTATACTAAACAGTAAATATAAATAGCAGAATATACAATTTGTTATTTAATGCATTAACATTTTTATTTTTGCATATGTTCTAGTAAATTTGTAATTTAATGCACAAATAAATGTGAGCACAGTATATATATAATTATACATATATTCAAAGCACGTGCATGTGTGACTTTTAGCAGACATAATCGTCTTTTTAAAAAAAAATAAAAAATAAAAAATGTGTGTATGTTTGCAATCCATGTACAAAATATTTAGGTGCTATGTTAAAAAAAAACTAGCAACCCAAAGCAGAGTTCATTGGACAGAGCTGGCTTGTTATCATGTTTAATTACACATTTGTACGTTTCTCTGGAGAAAACATCTTAATGAATCAATGTAAAACTGTAAATGTTGGGTCTGATGGGTTCAGTGTAATCTTTTATTATTTATTCACTATAAAGAACATTTAATATATTTATAAATAAAATTCATTATGTATTTATATAATGTTTTAATATTTCAAACATTTTTATATTATTAGTATTTTGAAATAAGTTTTATTTTTATGTGGGTTTTTTTGTAATTTTTAGTTTGTTTTACATTTTTGTTTTCATTTTTATAGTTTTTTTTTTAATTCTTTTTAGCTTTTATTTATTTTTCAGTATTAGTCATTTTAAAGTACTTCAACTTAATCTTATTTATTAAAGTTAATTGCCAAGACAATCTATAGTTATTTTTTTGTTTGTTAGTTTTTTACATTTTCCATCTAATATTTATTTATTTTATTTTTGAATTAGGGTCTTTTTATATTTTCAGATTTCTTTTTCATTTTAGTTTGTTTTAGTAAATTTGTATTGTGTGTGTTTTTTTTTTTTTTTTTTCAGAATTAGTAATTTTAAAGTACTTCATCTTAATCTTATTTCAGTTAGTTGTATATATTTTTTCCCTGGGAATCGAACCAAGGCATTGCTGTTGCAAGCAGCATTGCTCTTTCTGTTCCTATTACAAGAACAAACATCTACATTACGTCATTGTCACTTTTGAGCATTGAAGTTGAGCTGTCAAGCATTCAACTGCAACTGTTAATTAAAATGCATTCTATTATAGTTGCATTGCATGTATGTATGTCTGCATTCTGGGCAAATCCAGTAACCCTAGCAGACATTAAATTATCTTGGTAAAAAGTGAATGCTACAGAGCATATAAAATGACCCAACAGGCTTAACACAAAAAAACATTTTTAAAGTTTAGCTTCTGTTTCTGATGTCCATTGCTTCCAGCACTGCAAAATGTCAAGATCCTTCTGCTTTTCGAGGGCAGTTTTTAAGGTACTCGCAGTGTAAAAGAGCTCGGAGGGATTGGTTCTCAGAGCTGAGGAGGTCGAATCTTCCAGCATCAGACACAAAGAGCTCCAGCAGACTCTGTAATGAACAGGAGAAAGCACACACTGCCACAGGACATGCTCTTTATTGGTCTCTTTATAAGAAGAACCGTAATAAAACCGTCTAGTTCATCGGGATCATCTGAAATTGTGGGGGCAAAAATACACATTTATGACAAAAGATTTAAATTCCCATTTACCACCGGGCACGTTTTATTATAGAGGATATTGCAATACTTTATCTTCATGGAGACTGGCTACTTTATCCAAGTGAAATTTATAGTTAAAAATAAATAATAATAAATTCCTGTGGAACACATATAATGGCAAAAACGTGTGTATATATATATATATATATATATATATATATATATATATATATATATATATATATATGTATGTATACAGAATAAAATTAGACAGATATTCAAGGGAACACGCATACTAACCCCAAAAAAATTATATTTTATATTTTTATATGTAATTGTCCATTTATGTGAAGATGATGAAATGTGATTTTATTTTTATTTTTCAAAACTAAATTAAACTTGCATAAATTAAATATACAAAAATTTATAATATACGGACCACAACTCAGACAGAAATTCATAAGGAACACAAATGTGTTCAAAAAATGTTGGTCTTTTTTTTTATTCTGTATTTATTTATTTTATTCTAAACCAGTGTAATTTATAGTTTAAAAATTAAATAAACGGACCAGAAATTTGACAAAAATAGTTCTGATTCAATAAACACACATACTGGCAAAATGTTTAGCTTGAATGTACTTTAAATCGCTTTGGATAAATAATAAATAACACTACATTCATGTAAAGATGCCTGTTAAGATTGTGTCTTCTTTCAGTCCCTAACAGGGAAGGAGAGCTGGCATCTGGCCAGTATGGATATGACGGTCCTGTCTACAAGATTTGTGGCGTTCGACCAGCAGAAGGGAAAGTCATACACTTACCGTGTTCGCTCTGTGAACAAGTACGGCATCAGCGACCCGTCTCTTCCCAGCGAACCCATCGCAATGGGACAGCCGCTAGGTGACCATCTTCTTAAAGGAACAGTGCACATACAATAAAAATGAGTCATTATTTACCCACTCTCAAGTTGTTCCAAACCTGTATGAATTTCGAACACAGAAAAAAATATATATATTCTGAATAATCTTTGTGAGTTGATGGTAGCCATTGACTCCCATAGAATGGAAAAAAGAAGCCAATGGCTGCCGTAAACTCTTTAGCGCCAAGCTTTCTTCAAAATATCATCTTTTGTGTTCAGAAGAAGAAAAAAAATCATAATGAAATGGAGAGTGAGTAAATTATGACAGAATTTTATGAAATGCAGACTTAAACCAGTACGTCTGAGCGATGGTTTTCTATCTTTTAGGAGTTCCCGACCCACCACACGACGTCCTTTCAATCCGAGACACTGACAGTTCAGTCCTGTTGCAGTGGAAGGAGCCCAAAATAACAGAGGGCATTGTGGGATACTATCTGTACTGCAGTGAGGTTGGAAGTGGACAGTGGAAGACCATCAACAATAAACCCATGACCAAAACCAGGTCTCTAATTCTATCCAGTTTGAGAGGCAACTAAAGGGATAGTACACACAAAACTGAAGTTTCACTGTTTATTTACTCCCCATCGGCCGATTCAAGATGTACTTTCTTCTTCAATAGAACAGTAAAGTTGATTTTTAGCTGAAACCGTTGTGCTTGGGGATTCATAAAATGCAATGGCTACCATCACTTTGAGAGTCAAAATAAGCATATCAGTCAACACAACAAAATTAATATCCCTGACGATATAGTGAGATCTTATGAAGTGAATTGATCATTATGTGCAAGAAACTGAATGTTATTTACCACCGGGTATTAATGTTGTAAATGACCTGAGGGTGAGTAAATTAACAGCACAATTTAAATTTAGTTTGAAGTATTCCTTTTAAGGGTTAATTCAGCCAAAAATTTTAATTATGTAATTAATAACTCACCCTCATGTCGTTTCAAACCCGTGAGACCTCCGTTCATCTTCTGAACACAGTTTAAGATATTTTAGATTTAGTCTGAGAGCTCTCAGTCCCTTCATTGAAACTGTGTGTACGTTATACTGTCCATGTCCAAAAAGATAAGAAAAATATCATCAAAGTAGTCCATGTGACATCAGAGGGTCAGTTAGAATTTTTTGAAGCATCGAAAATACATTTTAGTGCAAAAATAACAAAAACTACGACTTTATTCAGCATTGTCTTCTCTTCAGTTTCTCGATTTAACAAATTGAAGGAATGGATTAATAAATCGTGCGCACAATTTAGCAAATTAAGGGAAACTGATTAATAAATCACGCGCATAATTTAGCAAATTAAGGGAAACGGATTAATAAATCACGCGCATAATTTAGCAAATTAAGGGGAACGGATTAATAAATCACGCGCATAATTTAGCAAATTAAGGGAACAGATTAATAAATCGCACACAGAATATAGCAAATTGAGGGAGCGGATTAATAATTTGTGCGCACAATTTAGCAAATTGAGGGAACAGATTAATAAATCACGCGAACAATTTAGCCAATTGAGGGAACGAATTAATAAATTGCACACAGAATATAGCAAATTGAGGGAGCGGATTAATAAATTGTGCGCACAATTTAGCCAATTGAGGGAACAAATTTATAAATAGTGCGCACAATTTGGCAAAATGAGGGAACGGATTAATAAATCGCACGTAAAAATGTAGCAAATTAAGAGAACGGATTTATAAATCGTTCGTACAATTTAGCAAATTAAGGGAACGAATCAATAAATCGCATGCACCATTTAGCATATTAAAGAAACGGATCAATAAATCGTGCACACAATTTAGCAAATTAAGGGAACTGATTAATAAATCGCGCGCACAATTTAGCAAACTGAGGGAACGGATTAATAAATTGCGCACAATTTAGCAAATTAAGCGAACAGATTAATAAATCCCACACAGAATATAGCAAATTGAGAGAATGGATTAATAAATTGTGTGCACAATTTAGCAACTTGAGGGAACGGATTAATAAATTGTGCTTACAATTTAGCAAATTAAGCGAACAGATTAATAAATCCCACACAGAATATAGCAAATTAAGGGAACGGATTAATAAATCACGCGCACAATTTAGCAAATTGAGGGAACGGATTAATAAATCGCGCACAATTTAGCAAATTGAGGGAACGGATTAATAAATCGCGCACAATTTAGCAAATTGAGGGAACGGATTAATAAATCGCGCACAATTTAGCAAATTGAGAGAACGGATTAATAAATCGCGCACAATTTAGCAAATTAAGCGAACAGATTAATAAATCCCACACAGAATATAGCAAATTGAGAGAACGGATTAATAAATCGCGCACAATTTAGCAAATTGAGGGAACGGATTAATAAATTGTGGGTACAATTTAGCAAATTGAGTGAACGGATTAATAAATTGCGCACAATTTAGCAAATTAAGCGAACAGATTAATAAATCCCACACAGAATATAGCAAATTAAGGGAACGGATTAATAAATCACGCGCACAATTTAGCAAATTGAGGGAACGGATTAATAAATCACGCACACAATTTAGCAAATTGAGGGAACGGATTAATAAATCACGCACACAATTTAGCAAATTGAGGGAACGGATTAATAAATTGCACACAGAAAGCGGACTAAATCTAAAATATTTTAAACTGTGTTCCGAAGATGTACAGAGGTCTAAAGGGTTTGGAACGACATGAGGGTAAGTCATTAATGACATAATTTACCTTTTTGGGTGAACTAACCCTTTTAAGATATGTAATCTACTAAACCTACTAAAACTGGTTTACTTTTTTGCTCAGGTTTACAGTTGATGGCCTGAAGACCAATAAAGAGTATGTGTTCAGGGTGAAATCCGTGGGACTGGCGGGAAACAGCATCTACTCTGAGGAGTCTCCTGCCATTCGAGTGAAATCAGCGATACGTAAGAACCAGACCAGACCCTGAAAGACAGCACTTTTAAATGTGACAGCGTTTTGTCTAAAGTGTTCAAGAAAGACATCAAGAAAATCATTTATAGTCTCAGTGTGAATCATTCATTCTTTGAATAAGTTTCCTGCATGAACATATACAGCTGGTGATCTTTTGACTTGGGCCAGTGAGCAACCGCCTAAAATACCCATCGTGATGTCTAATTCATAAATATTGAGAAAAGTATGGAAAAACATGTTTCAGGACACGCAAACCATTTATGGAAATGAAGGCGCTATTTAAATGGTTACTAATGGGTTTGATGGTCATCTAGTGGAAAAGCTTGGTACTGCATCAAAAAACTAATTCTCACTGAAAGCTCATTTTTTGAAATATCAACCTCAAATTTGGAACATAACTTGTTCAGAATTTTGTTTTTGATTTTCTAGCAGTTTTAGAGTAAAAAAATGTTTTGTCAAATGTACCTAATTTTCCTGGGTTATTATCTTTAACTAAAACATTTTTATTTAAATAAAGTAAAATAAAATATAAATATTAGATATAAAAACTACAAATTACAAATGTTGCTTTGACAGCTAACTGAAATAAGTGCAATAAACTGTAATAAATTAAACCTAAATAGTAAAAAACACTCTAACTATTAACACACTAATAAAATATACAAAAGCACATAACATATCAAATTAAAATGAAAATTTAAAACATGCAAATTAGTGCTAATTAAAAATAATAACAAAACTGTGATAGTATAAAAATAATTCATTAATTTTTAGACATGTAAATTTTATGTATTACCAGGACACTCATGAAACACATGGTCATCCTATCAATTATTATTACTATTTTTCATAATCACTAGAAAACATGCTGTGGTTGGCATTCTGTGACCTTTGACCTTCCTCTGCCCCTCACTGCAGGTGTTCCGTCCCGTCCATCAGCAATCGCTCTACTGCACTGCACCGGAGCAGAGATGCTGATTGGCTGGAGAGCCCCAGCCAATCATGGAGGAGACCTTGTGCGTGGCTACTATCTGGACCAGAGGGAGAAATCCCAGAGCTCCTGGACAGAGATCAGCATCAAGCCCACTAAAGAGAGAGTGTACGAGGTGAGCCATTTACAGTACCATTTACAGTAGCAGCAGTTTCTATGCTGCTTTTGGGATCAGCTGCTCTTTTGATGCATGCTTCTGCAGCAACAAATGACGGGACCTGCTTAAATCAGTCAAAAATATTGTTTATTGCTCAACATTTAATTGTAGTCATGCATTTATTAAAACTTAAAGCGCTGTACTTGAGTTTGTTTTAGAATATTAAAATACTTTAAAGTGATTTTGGTCTGTATTATATCAGAGAGCTTTCTCATCTGCATTTAACAATTAAAATCAAACAGCAAATTTATAATCAAACTACATATATTGAATGTGTATTCAGTTAATTGATTAATTAATATTTATATAAAATTTAATAGTTATTAAAAAAAATTATTTATTTAAATATGTTAGTATAGTGTTTTTTTATTTTATTTTTTATTAATTAATTAAAACATTTATCAGTTTAATTGTGCCCTAATTATATGGCCCAAAACACAACACCCCACACAGTGTTAAGGTATTGTGGGCCCTGTTATTTTAGTAATATCTATATACTATTTAAGTATGTAGTATTTATCAATATTTTTAATAAATTTAGATTTTATTTTTATTATTTATTTTAATTATATTATTTATATATTTTCAGTCATTTTAATTTTAGTTTGTTTTGTTAATTGTGTTATGTTTTTTTTTCTAGTTTTTGTGTTATTTTATATTTATTTTTTTAATTTTTATTTATATTTATTTATTTGTTTGTTGGTTGGTTTTAGTTTGAGATTTTTGTCATATTTCAACACAAACTTATTTTATTCCGGTTAGTTGCCATTGCAACTTTTATATGAATAAAAATAACCTCTGAACTAACAACAAAATTAACTGAAATAAAATAAACAAAAACTATATAGACTTAATAAAACGGAACAAAAAAAATTAAATGCAAAATGTTCTATTTAAAAAAAATATATATATATATATATATTATTCTGTTTTTAAAAACCTGCAGTTTTCCATTTTAAAAATTAAAACGGAAAATACAAAATATGTTCAAAATAAACTCAAAATAGTATCTCAAAAAAGCACTGCCTCAAAACTGAGCAGTAATAACAGTATTGCATGCTTCAGCAAGCACCAGTTATGAATCATATAATATTAATTTTGACCTGTTGATGAACAAGCAACATTTTCTAAAGCTTCACTGCCTGCTCTGATGAATCTGAAGATGTTTGGGGTTCAAGCATTGCTTCTGTGCTTGTGTAAATGTGATGAGTGCACAGCGCCCTCTGGTGGACTGAATCAGCATCAGCCTCGTGTCTCTTTCTATTAACATGCACTCTGTTTTTTTGGGGGGGGAGAGGAGGATGGGGTTGTTTTGCACTATTTGCTCACAGGATGCCTCAAAGTGCATTATGTCAATTATAGAACATTGATTTTAGGGCACTGTGGTCATAGCATGAAGCCCATGTTAATGATTTCTGCCTCTCATTGAGCAGTCAGAGACACACACCACCTGCCCAACAACATTACAGACCAGCACACACACACACACTCTCTACAGTATATTAAAATCCCCCGGCTACACCCCTGACGTCTGCCATCTAGTGTCCGTTCTCTGTCCCAGCAGGCCACGGGGCCTGGACCAGACGCTCCCGGATAAGGCTCTGGTTTGATAAGAGGATTCAAGCAACACAGGCCTGTTTCCCTGAATCTAATCCCAATTACTTGTGACCAGGTGCCACTCTTTACTTCTCATCACAGAGCAATGTTAAAGCGATCTTTATCGGATAAGTAGCATAGGCATCAACCGGCGGATCAATGCACTGAAGATCTCATCTAATTGGTGACAAAACAGCCAAAGTGCTAAAGCTTTAACTAAAATTAAAATGCAAATGCTAAATATAAAAACTAATTCAAAATATGAATAAATACTAAAATAGTAATTATATTTTTTTCTGGGTTAAAAATGCATCTGATCCGCAGGACTTTCCAAAAAAAAAAAAAAAAAAAAAAAAAAAAGCGGTAATTTTTGTGACTTTAATTATATAAATGTGAACTGAAATTAAAGAAAATATTTAAACATTAAAACTGAAATAAAAAAATTCTTTTTTTATAAGTTAATAAGAATGACTAAAAAATAAAATATAACTAACAATTTAATTAAAATGGAAAAGAAAATGCAAAATATACTAATAATTAAAAAATATTGAAAAATCTAAAAAATAATATGAATAAATACAAAAATAATAAAGTTATGCCATTTCTGGGTTTTAAAATACTTTGATTTGCAGCACTTCATATATTTCTTTTTTTTTTTTTTACTAGAATGAAATAAATGTACTCTGAAAAATCAAAAAAATTTAGTATGAAAATAAGTACGAAATAAAAAATAAAAAATGCACCAAAATATTTTTTTTCCTAAAATCAAAAAGGAAAATAAAAATTTAAACAAATATTAAATGTCAAATATAAAATAAATACTAAATTAGTAAAAATGACACTGCTTTTGTGTTAGAAGTGCATCTGAGAGCTATTCTCTGTCTCTTGAGTTTTAGTTCATTAATTATTGTAGTTATTTTGAGGATGTTTTCAGCTTCCATTAGGACTGTGATCCCCTCCTCTGCATTTTGCATTTGAATAAACACTGAGAATACGACAAAAACACATTCTTGTACTGTATATTAACACTTTTTATTTTAGGTTTCTCTTGCGTCCTTTCTGACACAACCATGTATTTTCCATTATTTGTGGGCTTTGTTTCTAGGTGACAGGACTCCAGGAAGGAAGTTTTTACCAGTTCCGAGTCTTCGCAGCTAATGTTGCTGGACTGGGTGACGCTTCTGAAGCCAGCGAGCTGTTTCTGTGTGAGCGCTGGACGATGCCTGAGCCTGGTAAGATCCTGCAATGTGAGGAACAAGAATCAGAACTTCTTTTTAGCAATTTTGAGGAAGAAAAAATAGTTTGGCGATCAGCTCTTATTGCATCTAATACCAAATGATATTTATTGCATACAAGTGAAATAACATGCACTATGTTTTATTATTGCACTATTTATCTATTGCACAACTTGTACACTTTTTAATAAATTAGATTGGTTTCAATCATGGACTTAAACATATCTGGCACAGACTAACATGCTGTTATCTTTAATCTGTTCCTGTTCTTCATTATTAATGTCTTAATCGTTATAGTTTGTTTTTGTGTCTTTCTGGCACAGTGAGTTTTTCTTCCATTGTGTTTCCCTGGTTTTGCAATTGAGGGTTATTAAATACACCCCATTTTTCCTTTGGTTATTATGCATATGCCTCGTTTTATAGTTGTGTGTTCAAGAGGATAAACACAGCTCATATACAGAAGTGTGTATGTTAGAGGAATGTCTAATAAGTAGTGAAAGCATCTTTAAAAAGTGGTGATGATGGATAATTGTGTGAATGTGTTGATTCATATGTTGCAGGTTGTCCGTATGATCTGGAATTTAGAGAAGTGAGGCGGAACTCTCTTGTGCTGTTGTGGGCGGAGCCTCTGTACAAGGGCCAATCAGAGATCAGCGGGTATGTAGTGGAGATCAGCGAGGGGGCGGAGTCTGAGGATTGGACCCCGGTGACGAGTGAGCCGGTGACGGAAACTCACTTAAAGGTGCCTTTATTGCAAAAGTCATAATTTAGCAACGTGAGTAGATTGCACTCTAATTAATTTCAGTTCAAGTTGTGTGCATCAGGAATCAAATTTAAGATAAACAGGATTAAAAAAAAATTGTTTTATATTTTATTCAGTTGATTCATCACAGTATATTACAATGAATTACAAGTTTTCTGAAATGTCATGATTAAATATGTAAATGAGACATTATTGAATTAAATATGATCTAATTTGCATATATTTCCAGGACAGAAATCTGAACATTAGATGAAGCCAGTTTCAAAACATTGGGTTTTTAAAGAGGGAATACATTTATAAATTAAAAAAAATACTGTCAATCGCATATATATATATATATATATATATATATATATATATATATATATATATATATATATATATATATATATATATATATATACCCGTATTTTCCGGACTATAAGTCGCACTTTTTTCATAGTTTGGCTGGTCCTGCGACTTATAGTCAGGTGCGACTTATTTATCAAAATTAATTTGACATGAACCAAGAGAAAACATTACCGTCTTGAGCCGCCAGAGGGCGCTCTATGCTGCTCAGTGCTGCTCAGTTCTCCTGTAGTCTACACTGAAGACACTGAAGAGCGCCCTCTCGTGGCTGGAGACGGTAATGTTTTCTCTTGTTTCTAAATAAATGCGACTTATAGTCCAGTGCGACTTATATGTTTTTTACCTCATCATGACGTATTTTTGGACTGATGCGACTTATACTCAGGTGCGACTTAAAGTCCGAAAAAATACAGTGTGTGTGTGTGTATATATATATATATATATATATATACACACACACACACACACACACACACACACACATTTTAACCAATTTTGACAAGTGCAGCACTTAAACCAAAACTTTATAGTTTTATTCCTATCTTTGAAGATTTTTACAGAGGGGTTTGTTAAAAAGTCATTTTGGAGCAGATTAATAAAACATTTCATCAAAACGTTATAACTGTGATATGTAAAAATGCCAATTTTGGTGTATATAGAATGTAAAGAATTTAGTGTAGAAAATTTTTACAAAAAGAAATGCTAATACATTTCACAATTAATTACAAAGAAATGACAAGCTACACATTAGAGAAATTTTGAAGTAGAAATACTAAAATGATATTTTCTTCTAAAAAAAAAAAGATGTACAGTAATCTTTTATTAACATCTTTATTTACAACAAATACTGTAAAGCTTGGTTAAGTGTCAAATGAGTGTCAGATTCGGACTCTTTGGCTTTTAAAGATATGTTTTGTAATTTAAGTTTACAACACAGATAGATACAAAATAAACACTTGAATGTGTTTTCTTTCTTATAAAATAAATGCATATTTATAGTGAAAATTGGAAGCAAAATCATCCTGTGCAGGACAAACATGTGCACGCTGAGAAAAAAAAAAAAAAAGGTACAAAATGTGTTACTGGGGAGGTACACACCTTAGTTACTAAACATTCCATATTGGTAACTAAAAGGTACAAAAGTATATCTTTTAAAAAGGTACTGCCCCAGTGACAGCTTTTGTACCTTTTTTTGAGAGTGTGGTGTCTAGCCTTAAAAAGCATCTTGATTCAGTTCACAATAGTTACATTTGCATCCAGTCGCACCAAAGCCTTTGAAAAGAGGAGTGAGCTGTTTTTGGGTGATATCTGATCAGGTTTCAGGTCTGAAGGCTGGTCAGACGTACCGTCTCCGTGTGTCTGCCGTTAACACCGCTGGAGTCGGCATATCTTCACTGGCCTCGGAGCCGGTGGAAGCACAGACTAAAGCAGGTCTGCTGCCTGGAAAGCTTCGTAATGATGATTTCATGCTCATTTTAGAGCGAGTCGCTTTTAACTGTATCCTGCGCTTGCCACCAGGAACCAAAGAGATTGAGATCGGAGTCGATAACGACGGCTTCATCTTCCTGGGCTTTGAAGCTCCTGACAGCACTGATAAAGATGTCTTCAAGTGGAGTAAGAACTACGGGAAAGCCATTGAAGCTGGACGAGCCCGACTGGAGAACAAAAACAACAGGTGCTTAGTCCCGGATCTGGAAGAATATTTCTCAATGGGATTTCCAATAGTTCGTCAGTAAAGAGTTAAAACTATCAATCAAACCTAACAACATGCAAACTTTGATTTAAAGCAAAAAGAAGACAGTGAACTTAAAATCTTTTATGAGGAAATTAAAGCATTGCCATGAATAATAAAAAACCGAACTTAAAGTTAATTAAAAGAAAATAAATGTAAAAAAATCCATGAAACACTGCAGTAAAGACATCAAAAACCTATTAACATATATAAACTATTAACTTAAATCTAAAACTAAAAAGTAACAAATAGTGAGCTAATTCAAATATTTAAGTGTTATATTTCTATGAAGCGTTGCAATAAAGTAATCTTGAACCAATGCTACTATATTAACTTGAGTCTAAATATAAAAACAGTATATATTGTTGTTTTAATATCTTATTTCCGTGAAGCATCGCAGTGAAGTAATCAAAAAACTGTAACATTACAATATTTACTTGAGTATAAATATAAAAACAGTATATATCAAGTTAATGTAAAAAAAATCTTTATGTAATAGCAATGTTTGTTTTCCTTTTCTTCTGTCTTATATATTATTAAAAATAGAAAAAAATATAAATATAAAAAATATAAAATATAAAATATATATATATATATAAAATATATATAAAATATTAAAAAATAGTATAAATCAAGTTAATGAAAAAAATATATATATTTGTTGACCTTTTCTGTCTTATATATTATTTTTAAATTGTTAATAGGCACCTTAAACTTTCTTAAAAGAATAATACGGAGTCCTTAAAATTAACCCTTTTGTTTCCACAGTAGTAGTACATTCATTGAGTAAATGATGAGTTTGTTTTGGGTGACTGTTTCTTTAAAAGCTCTATAAATCTGATCCGAATGTTCGTCTCAGGTCTGTTCTCACCTTCACGGACGCCTCGGAGCATGATTTGGGCCTGTACACGGTGGAGCTGAGGGGAAACCCTGAAGTCTCCTCTAGTTTCACCTTCACTGCAGACGGTAAGACATTCATCTCTTTCTCTGAATGATGCATTACCTGAGCACAGTGCCACAAGACCTTGTGCATCCGATCAGCATTAACTGATGCATATGCATAACTTGTCTTTTCTTAGTACGACCTCAGTTTTTTATCATCAGTCGGCTGCTGATGAATGTTTTGCTGAGCTCCTTTGCCCTAAACCGTGTTGCGTGTACAAGATCTGTGTATTTTCACCATGCACAAAGTGTGACAGAACATGGACTGTTTGTGTGAGATGCTATAAACTGCATGACAAACATCTTGCTATAACCTCAAATACAGATCTTAAATCTTATTTTCAAAGATGTCGGATCGTTCTGACAGCATTATGTGTCTTTGCAAGACATTGACTTTGTGATTGTGCCGTTTTCTTCCTCAGATCTGGAGAGGCTGACAGAACTCAGCTGGCATGTGAGAAACCCACGTAAGTCAATCAAATACACTGCTCAGAGAATCTGAGATGCACTGGTGTTCAGAAGTTTGGAATCATGATGATTTTTTAATGTTTCTGAAAGAAGTCGCATCTGCTCACCAAGGCTGCATTTATTTGATCAAAAATACAGTAAAAATTGTGAAATATTATTACAATTTCTAATAAGTGTTTTCTGTGTGAATATATTGTAAACTGTAATTTATTTCTGTGATGCTCCGCTGTATTTTCAGCATCATTCCTCCAGTCTTCAGTGTCACATGATCTTCAGAAATCTTTCTTATAATCCTTTGTGACATTATAAATGTCTTTGTCACTTTTGATCAATTGAATGCATCCTTGATGAATAAATGTATAATTATATTATTTTATTAAAAAGTCTTACTGACCCCTACACGTTTGAACAGAAGTGTATTTAAAGAAATATCTTATTTCTGCCACAGAATAATATTAAAAAGGACATTGTGAGTTTGCATCTCAGAATTCTGAGTTTAAATCTTGTAAATTTTTACTTTTTTTTGTAGAATTCTGAGTTTAAATCTTGAAAGTTAATTTTTTTCTCAGATTATTTTAGTTTAAATCTTGTGAATAGATTTTTTTCTTTCTCAGAATTTAGAGTTTAAATCTTGTAAGTTTAATTATTTCTTCTCAGAATTCTTAGTTTATGCAAATCAGTTTTTTTAACTTCGTTATTTATTTTTTTTTTTTACATAATTCTGTATGAATATCTCACAGTTCCGATTTCTAACATTTTTGTTTCCAGCCATGAAATAAAAGAATACAAATAAAAAAATGTGACTTATTATCTCGCAATTCTACAGTTTTTCTCATAATTTCAAGAGAGAAAGTCACGGTTCTCTTTTTTGTTCAGTTCTTTCCCAAGTCTGAAATAAGCTTCTGGAGATCTTCTATATTCTGTCATCATCTACTCACCTTAATGTTGCTCAAAACTTCAATTTTAGTTTTGAACATTTTGTTAATGTTTTGAGAACTTTGTCTTCTTGCATTACTGACACTATTTTCCTGTTTTAACACTATAAAGCTGCTCTGACTCAATCAGCATTATATACTACAGCGCTATAGAATCAGAGGTGCCTTGACTCTTGTGCATCTCGTGCAGTGATCGCTCTGAAGTCTGAAGGCTGGCAGGTGGACGTGTCCGAGCAGGGAAGTGTCCGTCTGTGGCTTCAGACCGAGGCTCTCAGCAGCGCCGCGGAGCTTCGGCTCATCCTCAACGACGCAGAGATCTCCAGCACACCGGTAACCGTCTGCTCAGATAATAATAGCATGTGCATATTGCTTTAATTCGCTTGCTCACTGACTTCTAAAGAGCCGTGTGGATGTGTGTGTCCTGCAGACTCGTAAGATTAACTTTGACAAGGCACAGGGTCTGGTGGAGATCCTGTTTGATCAGATTTCAGGAGACGACGAGGGCTCGTACACCGCACAGCTCAAAGACGGCCGGGCCAAGAACCAGTTCACTCTGGTGTTTGTGGATAAGAGTAGGTTTACAATCTCACTTTATAACATGAGACTACAGAGCTGCTCCTCAGGGCTAATGCTGTTGGATATGAGACAAATAATAAATGATGCAAATATAGTGTACATCTGAAAGCAGTAGAAATATTCAGCTGTTTTCAACATTGATAATAATCAGAAATGTTTCTTGAGCTGTAAATGAGTATGTTAGAATGATTTCTGAAGATCATGTGACACTGAAGACAGGAGTAATGATGCTGAAAATACACAGAAATAAATTGCGTTTTACAATATATTCACATAGAAAACTTTATTTTATTAACTATTTATTTTATTTTAAATTGTAATAATATTTTACAGATTTGACTGAATTTTACTGATTGGTTACATATATATAAATCAAGTTATATATTGATTTGATATATATATATATATATATATATATGTATGAATGACTTTAAACTATTTATTTTTAAGAAACTTTTTAAGAGACTGTTTTTAACTATTTAATATTTTAAAGAGAATTTTATTCTGTCTCGTTACTTGTTTTTCCTTGTTTTTTTTAGGAATTTTAGGGCTGGTATTAAATTTTTGCTAGAATTTATTTATTTATTTAGGAGACCCAGATTTCTCTTAATAATATGAAAAATAAAAATAAAAACACACTTTATTTATTTATTTATTATTTATTTTATCCATTTATTTAATTAATTTTCTTAGAAGATTATATAAAATAAATAATAAAAATGTAAAGATTTTTCTCAATTAAGAAAGTTCTAGTTTACACAGTTTTTTCCTAAAAACATATTCATTTTTATGCATGATTTCTAAGTTTGTTTATGATAAATAATTGTCAGTCCCCATGTCAGACATTTTACAATTTAGGAAAATTTTAATTTTTCTGAAAAAATATCTATTAATAAAAATGTAATAAAATTAAATTTTATGTTTAAAGTTCGATAATTCACAATTTAGACCATGATCTGAAAATACTTTTATTAGATACCATGACCAAAGCAGGTGTTATTTTGCATTCCCAAAAAATAAAAAAAAATAAAAAATGGAATAAATAAATAAATAAAGTTTAAGTGCATTTAAGTCAGTTTTCATTTTTCAACCACTCATTTAATGATGTCTCATCTTTATGATGCATGCAAATTTTAATTATATATAGATGTATGCATAAGAAATTAAATTAATATTTCAGTATGATATACAAGTATATAATTTATTGCACTTTATTTTTATTTTTATTGGTGGTTTCAATTTATTGTATTTTATAAGATTTCATTTGACATTTTATAATAAAGTCTGATTTCATATTTCAAACAGGCATTTAACGATGCAGCAAAAGTCAAAGTTTATGTAGCAACGAGCCAAAAGATGATGCTGACTATTTCTCCAGACTGAATCTGTTTTATTCTTCTGTTGTTTCGCTGTTTGTCAGAGTTTCGAGACACGCTGGCCAAATCTCAGGCCAACAGACACAACTGGAAGAGAAAGTTGGGTGAGTGCACAGACAGATCGAGATGCATTAATTCGGAGAACAGCATATAAAATCACTCCATGTGTCTCTCTTTTTGCTTTTGCAAGGTCCCCATTTCTTGGAGTTTTTGTCGTGGACAGTGACTTCAGATTGTGAAATGATTCTGAAGTGCAAGGTAAAGGTGTTTATTCCTTCATGACACAATGCCTCGCCGTTTGAGCTCGATAAAACCCGTGTGTCTTCGGCTGCAGGTCACTAACGTGAGCAAAGAGACGCGTGTGAAGTGGTTTAAGGATGGAGTGGAGCTTCTTCATGCGGTGTACGAGCCCACGGGGGTCAGCACCTTCACCGTCCCGCAGGTACACACCTCACATTCACAGATACATACGTAACACGACCCTCACATTCATCTGAGACTCTGAGACCAGAGGCAGGCTTCATCATGGAAGTCTATGGAAGTCAGTATACATGTTAATATTGAGACAATATTAGGTTAGTATCATTGATTATATATAGTTTTATATATTTGATATATTTTATATATTTATATATAATATATACTATATATTTTGAATCTGTTTTTATTCTTATATTTTCTGTTTTCATTTTAGTTTTGGTAAAAATGTAGTTTTTTTGAATATGTAGTTTTTAGTTTAGTTATTTAAGTAGTTTAAAAATGTTAGCTTGGCAACTAGATGAAATAAAAGAAGTTTAATGTTTTATATTATATATTAGTTAATGTTTATTTATTTGATGAAATGGAAATGTTTTTATGGTTTTACTTTTTGTTAATGATACTAGCGATGTTTATCCATACTCAAAAGTTACTTGTTTGGTAAAAATGTATTCAATATATTTTTTTAAATATATAAATATATATATATTAATATTTTTAAAAAATATATTGTTACTAAAAAAAATATTTAATTTTATATTTACATTTATTTTTATATTTTATTTCAGTTAATGTTAATTTTAAATAATGTTTAAGTAATGATAACTTTTTTTATACATTTAATTTTAGTTATCGATAGTTAAAAATATGCTCACAAGCTTTTTAGGATCAATCTAAATAGCTTTAATATCAATATTAAAATTATATTAATGCAAAACATGGGATTCTTTACATGTTTTCAGTTCATCTAATAATTTAATTTTGGTTGAAAAATCACATAATCATTTAAGAAATAATCAGTATTGATCTGTATCAGGATCGTTATGCTAAACTGTAAGTAAAAAAAAAAATTATCGATAGCATATTGCATTTAAAAAATTTTTAAACAATAATAATAATAACCCTGAAATGAGACTAGTGTTAAATATTTTATTATATGCAACGACACCAGATGCATGCAATACATTTAGAAATATCTGCAATAATTCTATAAAGTTATAAAAAACATTTTTTTTTTATAAAAACTCTTTTTCTTGGAATGGCTTGGCTTTGACTTCAACATTTCTTCTTTTACTCAAATAAAAACAGGGACTAGTTCAGATGGTTTTCTGTATTCTGCTCAAATGCTGTGGATAAATCTTCGGTCGTACTGAACTGGGATCAGTCCTGAAATGCACTGACCGTGTTGTTTGTGATGATGGCTCAGGTGACGAGGAAGGAGCTGGGTGTGTACAGAGCTGTAGTGTCCGACAGCAGAGGAGAAGACCAGAGCGTCCTGGAGCTGATCGATGATGGTCAGGACATCACTCATTATTACTGCCATACCAGTGATGCACAATTATGATAGAAATAGAGATTAGGGACTAAAATAAAAGCTCATAGCTGCAAAAACTAAACTTGCAGAATTCAAGACACACACGCACACACACATACTGTATTTTCCGGACTATAAGTCACACTTTTTTTCATAGTTTGGCTGGTCCTGCGACTTATAGTCAGGTGCGACTTATTTATCAATTAATTTGACATGAACCAAGAGAAAACATTACCGTCTCCAGCCGCCAGAGGGCGCTCTATGCTGCTCAGTTCTCCTGTAGTCTACACTGAAGACATAGAGCGCCCTCTCGTGGCTGGAGACGGTAATGTTTTCTCTTGGTTCTAAATAAATGCGACTTATAGTCCAGTTTGACTTAAGTTTTTTCCTCATCATGACGTATTTTTTGTCTGATGCGACTTATACTCAGGTGCGACTTATAGTCTGAAAAATACGGTATATAAGACATTTTCAAATTAAACAATTTTTTTTACTGTATATTGAGTTGCATGATAAATATTATTAACTAAATGTGATATTAACATAAATTTAATTATTTAAAAATTATTGCCATATATTATAAGCATATACACTTTTTGCAATGCCATTTTTTATTAGTTGTAGTACATTTACTCAACACTAATGACTTTATTGGTGTCTATGGCAATAATATAAATATAATAAAAGTATTAAATAAAAATAGTTATTTAAAACACTTAAAAATGCACTGCTAATATTTACATTTTCTTCTCTCTTTTTTCTTTAAAATAAATATATGTAATATATGTAAATGTAAATATATCATATTTATATTTACACTAAAAAAACTAAATATTTCTATATATGTATATATAGTGTTTTTCTGCATTGTGATTTTTTTTTTAGTAGTCGTAAAATTACTGAACATTTGTCTTTATTATTGTCTAAGTAGGTGGTTGCATTGATTTTACAAGTTAAGTGATTTTTTTTTTCACAATTTTGCCTCTTTTAAGATCAAATGTAAACATGTTGAAATTTTTAAGAGTGCTTTAATGTATTATGATTTTTTTTTTTTTTTTTTTCAATGATTACAGTGATTTTACCACGGTTAGGGAGTTTTAGGTTCACTCCATATCCGTAGTAAAATCACAGTTATCAATATTTCTTTGAAGCAACTTTTCTAATCTGGAATAATCTTTCTGTATGGAGGGGTTTAATATCCCTCTAACGTGATGATGATGTTGTTGTTTCTCTCAGAGTTTGAGCGTCTGCTGCAGCAGCTCAATAAACAGTGCGGTAGGTTTGAGTCCTGACTCTTCTGACGCTCTGAGTCTCGGGTCACGTGACGTCATGTTCAGTGACGTGTGCTTGTGCTCCACAGCGCTCTCTGCTGGTCCAGTGGGCATCCAGTGCACTGCGCAGGGCTTCAAGCTCTACTGCTCTCTCAAATACTACCTGAGCTGCATGAACACCAGCTGGCACTTCCGGTGAGCTTCCAGAACTCGAACACCACAAATATTATTAATACCTATATCTATGTGTGACCCTGAACCACAAAACATAAGGGTCAGTTTAAGCTGAACAAATAATCTTTCCATTGATGTGGTTTATTAGGATCAGACAATAATTGGCTGAGATACAACTATTTGAAAATCTGGAATCTGAGGGTGCAAAAAGATCTAAATATTGAGAAAATCATCTTTAAAGTTGTTCAGATGAATTCGTAGCAATACATATTAAAAATTAAGTTTTTATATATTTACGGTAGGAAATTTACTAAATATCTTAATAATATCCTAATGATTTTTGGCATAAAAGAATTTTTTTTACCCATACAATGTATTTTTGATTATTGCTACAAATATACCCTAGAGACTTAAGACTGTGTGTATTATTTAATATATATAGTATATTTCATTTTACCACTCATTAACAAATAATTTATTTATTTGATATTTATTATTCTTTTTCTTTATATTTAATTATATTTTATTTGTATTAATTTATGCGTTGCACAAAAAAATGTAACAATTAACTAATGTTACTTATTTCTCTACTAAAATTGTAGCACACATTTGTTTTATTTAAAGTTAAATGAAACATTAAAGAATTGAAAGTGTAAATGTGAAACTGTCTGTTTGTTCAGTTCAGAGTTAACTGAAACTAAAACTATTTCTTGAAATAAAATAAACATGAACTGAATTAAATATATATATATTTTTTTTTACATAGTTTCCAAGGCAACATTTTAATTTTAATTCAGTTGAGCATGATGTACTAAAATTAAAATTGAAATAAAAATTATTAAACTATAGACTTTTTTGTAATCTAAAATAAAACAAATACAAAATTAAAAACAAATAAAAAAATAAAAACAAATGTAAAATTACTAATTGCTATTACTAATCAAAAATGAAGTGGTTCGGTTATTTTCTTTATGTTTTTGATTTACAGTCGCATTGTGTTATGTTTTATTTTCTGGCTGTGACAGAGACAAGAGGATTGACCTGCAGGAGCGGACGAAGCCGGGCAGCAGCATGCAGAAGGTTTGGATTGAGATACTGGGACCGACTGAAGCCGATAAAGGGAAGTACACCCTGGAGATGTTCGACGGACAGGAAACACACAAGCGCTCTCTGGATCTGTCTGGACAAGGTAGAGCGGCACAAAACATGCCACTCGAGCGCACCTCAACACTAACACGTCTCTTTCTTCTCTGCAGCCTTCGCAGACGCTTTGCTGGAACACCAGAGACTGAAGTAAGCCAACTGCACTTGACCTTTGACCCTTCACTAAGCTCCGCCCTCTTTGGGTAGTGATGCTAATTTAGACAAGCTTTACAGAAGAGTCTATAGGAATAAATAGACATGTCTGTGAACCGTGTGATAGATATAGATCCAATTATCCCTAATATATAATATAATCTAATATATGGAATATTCATATTCTTTATATTATACACATAGAAAATATTATATATAGTGCTGTTCATAATTGTTTACAGATTTTCTTTTTTATTAAATGATATTGCACAGTATGTTTTTTATTAATTAAAATTATTTGTAATATAAGCAGCAAATTATATATGGTATATATAATTGTATAAAATAAAATAAATTATTATATAAAAATGTATGCAATTATATTTAAATAATGTATATATATATATATATATATATATATATATATATATATATATATATATATATTAATATAATAATTTGCAATAATGTTAAATATAATATTTAATTATTTTTTAATTAAATAAAATATTAAATATAATAATTTGCAATAATGTTAAATATAATATTTAAAAAAAATTAATTAAATAAAATAATATTAAATATAATAATTTGCAATAATGTTAAATATATTTTAATAAAAAAAATAATTAAATATTATATTTAACATTATTGCAAATTATTATATTTAATATTATTTTTTAATTAAATAAAATATTAAATATAAGAATTTGCAATAATGTTAAATATATTTTTTTAATTAAATATAATAATTTGACATATATATATATTGTCAAATTATTATATTTAAAAAATATATATGATTGAAAAAAATATATATATAATTTATGGGTGTTTGTCAAATAAATAAATATACTGAAAAAGACAATGGTTAAAGGTCAGAGCGTTACACTAAATACATTTTAGTGGTGTTCATTTTACATTTTCTAAACTCATTCTCTCTATAACAATTTTTTTACTCATTCTCAGGCAAGTGGAGTTTGCTGAGAAAAGTAAGTATTTGTTCGTCCCTCCTCGAATTGTGTTTTAAGGAAGCAATTCCTTCATGCAGACGACACACTTTATAACAAGCTTTCATCTGACAGATCGAGCACGAGTCACCAAGGGTCTTCCAGATGTGGTGGCCATAATGGAGAACAAGGTACATCCATCCATCCATCCATTCATCCATCACTGCTGTGTCCTCAGACACTCGTTCATCTCACATCACTCGACTGTGCTCTTTCTCTTCAGTCTCTGTGTCTGACGTGTTTTGCCGAGGGCGATCCAGCACCGGAAATGTTTTGGCTGAAGAACGACAGAGAAGTCACGTCCACCGGCCAGTATAACATTAGAAACGAGAACAAATCCTCCACTCTCACTATAAACCACGTGACTATGGAGGACTCGGGCAACTATAGCATCTTCGTGCGCAATAAACACGGATCGCAGACGGTCCTCGTGACCGTCAGTGTGTATAAACGCGGTGAAAAGCCTCGAGCAGATGCCGTGCAGATGTAAGGGATTGAGATTGAAGCCGGGTGAATCGTTTTTATTAAAGTCAACGAAGGCCTTGTTTAGGTAACGCGTGTTCATTTTGGAGTGTGTGTGTAAAATGTGTTCACCCTCAGTCCACCCATTCACTGCAGAGCAAGTGACGCAATGCTACATTTCTCCAGATCTGACGAAGAAACAAACTTTGATGGACTGAGGGTTAACGCATTTCAGCAAGTTTTAATTTTGGGGGTGAATTGTTCCTTTAATGGTGCTTTAGAAGGCAATGTCCTGAGGCTCAGTGTCTTGAAAGCATGAGTTGATTTGATCCGTGGTTTGTTTTTCCTCTGATTTATCTTACAGAATAAAGTGCAAATTAAACCTTTTCCACTCTCTTCTTTTCGTTTTTAACTAAACTGAGCATGCAACTGTGCAGCAAACATTGATCAAATAGACAGTGAACACATTATAACGAGGTCACAATCAATTTTTATGCCTGTATATGGATGGATGGGTGTTTAATCTGCTGATGTTTTATAACAAAGAGATCGAAGCCTGTTTCAAATATCATTATGCAACCCCAAGGTGATTCTTTTGAAAGCAAACTGCACAGTCCACATGGTCATGCAGCGCTCGTGTGTTAATATTCAGACAGGAATCATAGCCAGGAAATACTGAGAGAAGGATCTACATTTTGATTACATTTCTTAAAAAAAAAAAACGGTACTTTTTACTCCTTACAATTTTAATTCATCTTGAAAAGTACATTATATATTTATTTTATCTTATGCACATTAAATATGGTTTATGGCACATTAATTATGAGAACTAATGATCATTGTTTTCATGCATCAAACATTTCTACTTCAATTATGACTTGCATCAGGTAAATGTCTGGCATCAAAAGTTCACCACCAAATCTGAGGAAGCATATTGAGGAAGCAAAGTTGGGTTTTCCCGCCCAAAAAAAGTTAGAGCCATTAGCTGTGTACTATATTAGCTGAATGCACACAATTGAGTGAAAATAAAATAATTGATGAGAATTTAAATACAATTAATATTTTTAGGGATTTTTAATTTTTTTTTATTAAAGGTTACAAATGTCCAAAAAAGTTTAAATAAGCATTATGCTAAATTAATTGTAATTCATGTTAAGTGATGTTCTTATCAGGTGGAGGATAGATAGTATTTACAACATTCAACCAGTTCAACCGTACTAATAAGCAAAAATGACTTTAGGTAAACTTGTGTAAAATTTTGTCTCATTGTTTGTTAAAACAACTTCTTGTGTTCTGCTGTACAGACGTGAAGTTACTTTTCCCTCAACTTCATTTAAAAAGTAATGCGAAAGTAACGTAACGCATTACTTTCCATAAAACGTCACCAGTAACTCGGAAGTAACGTAAAGCATTACTTCCATAAAAAGTCACGTAACTCGGAAGTAACGTAAAGCATTACTTCCATAAAAAGTTATGCGAAAGTAACGTAACGCATTACTTTCCATAAAAAGTCACGTAACTCGGAAGTAACGTAAAGCATTAGTTCCATAAAAAGTAATGTGAAAGTAACGTAACATTACTTTCCATAAAATGTAAAAAAGTAATGCGAAAGTAACATAACTCATTACTTTCCATAAAAAGTAATGCGAAAGTAACGTAAAGCATTACTTCCATAAAAAGTAACGCGAAAGTAACGTAAAGCATTACTTCCATAAAAAGTAACGCGAAAGTAACGTAAAGCATTACTTCCATAAAAAGTAATGCGAAAGTAACGTAAAGCATTACTTCCATAAAAAGTAATGCGAAAGTAACGTAAAGCATTACTTCCATAAAAAGTAACGCGAAAGTAACGTAAAGCATTACTTCCATAAAAAGTAACGCGAAAGTAACGTAAAGCATTACTTCCATAAAAAGTAATGCGAAAGTAACGTAAAGCATTACTTCCATAAAAAGTAATGCGAAAGTAACGTAAAGCATTACTTCCATAAAAAGTAATGCGAAAGTAACGTAAAGCATTACTTTCCATAAAAACTCACAAGTAACTCAGAAGTAACGTAAAAGCACTACTTCCATAAAAAGTAATGCGAAAGTTACGTAACGCATTACTTTCCATAAAATGTCACGTAACTCGGAAGTAACGTAAAGCATTAGTTCCATAAAAAGTAATGTGAAAGTAACGTAACATTACTTTCCATAAAATGTAAAAAAGTAATGCGAAAGTAACATAACTCATTACTTTCCATAAAAAGTAATGCGAAAGTAACGTAAAGCATTACTTCCATAAAAAGTAACGCGAAAGTAACGTAACGCATTACTTTTCATAAAATGTAAAAAAAGTTACGCGAAAGTAACGTAATGCATTACTTAACATAAAAGTAAAAAGTAACGCGAAAGTAACATAACGCATTACTTTCTATAAAAAGTAACGCGAAAGTAACGTAATGTATTATTTCCATAAAAAATAACTCAATATTGTAATGCATTACTTTTAAAAGTAACTTTCGCCAACACTGACCAAGACTTGTCATTTGCACGTACATATAGTTACTCTTTTGTAAGTTGATTGCTTCTATTGTCGTCTTTTGTAAGTTGCTTTGGATAAAAGCATGTGCTAAATGTAGGTCACGTGTTTTCTGCTCAGGCACAGGTCACGTGATCACAGCCGCAGACGCCATCGATCCGCCTCTCGTTCTCTGTCATGTGACTCCAAACACATGACCAAGAGCCGGCGGTCTCGCTCCAAAGGACCAGTAGTTATTTTTTATAGTCAAAGTCAAGCAGAAACCAAGTGTTTGTAGAAAGATGCATGCATAAAGAATATGGGAGAACTCAGGCGATTAGTGTTTGATTTAAAGATTAGTTTGGCGTCTGCTCGGAAAAGTCGCAGTGTTAAGTTTTTCTTCAGAAGTTCTCATGTGTTTGAAACACGATTTGTATTAAAGTCTCGATAGAAGCATCTATTTAGATCAAAAGACGTAGTATTTTTGCCATTGCCAAATAAAGACGATTTTAACGTATTGCATTTCAACCGCGTGAATTCAAGTTCATGTGGATTTATGAATGAATTGCTAGATTTAAAATCTGCTTTGAACGGTCTATACACTAAAAGTTTATGAATACTTCCATATGCATTAAAGTTAAATTAAACCTTATTGTAACTATTAGTTAAACAGGATTTTAGTGCATTAAGTTCTAGTTACTAGAACATGATTAACCCCTTACTAGTAACCCCCCTTTTTGGCATGGAGACCGAAATTACATACCCAAAATAAAAAGGTTTCTGCTCATGATTCTTTCTGACTAGATACATAATCAACCTTTGTTCACAAAGCTGACACTTTAAAGTTTACTGTTCAGGAATCAGAATCACTCAGACTGTTATGATAATAGAGATATATAAGCTCAAAAATAAAAACAAAAATAAAAATATTAAAAACATATGTTTTAAATGTATTTAAAAAAATGTTGATGTAGGAAATGAGTTTGAAAACACAGTGTAGCTAAGGCCACAAGTCTTCCAAGACTTCATAAAAAATTTCATAATCGAATCTGTAAAACTGTGAATTTTATGAAATATTTTCTAAGGCCATGTCATGTGTGTTTTTAGAGAAGGCTAATCAGATTGATTTATGGCCCTTGTCATCTCTGTAAGATCTCACATGTAAACTTTCCTGTGCTCTTTGTGTATGTTTCACTGTTGAAAACTGCCCGAATCATGATTGTATTGTTCTCACCAAACGGTTCTTTCACACCTCCGCCAAGTATGACACATTATCCGCATTATTCTTTTATCATTATTCTTTTGTTTTTATTCCACCTTTATTAGCCTTGATTGTGGTTTTTCAGGCTTTACAAAGCAACAAAGCAGCGATCTCACGTCAGTCTCTCTTTGCATTTAGCCCTTATTTATCAAAAGTCTTACTATAAAAATACAACAAAACATTTTCTTACGACCTTACGTGAATAATTGAGACAAAAATGCATTATGAAGAAGAAAAGCACCTGCTATAAGTAGCATTGGTGCTAACGTTAGCATCAAGCTACATCTGACAATTTATGAAATTATTAGTACACTTTTACTCAAAACTCACTTTAAACCCCGATCGAGTGTTTATAATAACTTCCTTTAGCGATCAGGGGTGGAATTTGGTCGTTTACTGTTGTAAAAATATGTTATTTGTAGCCTTTTTCATCGCTGCACAAGTTAGCATTTCCGATGTACATTTTCGATTTTTTTTTATAAAAACGCCCCAGATCTCAAGAAATTCTCATACCAAGCTTTACTATCGTAATCGCGGGTTTATTATTCGGATATTTTGTGTGTACAGAGGTGTTTCAGTGTTGTTTTGGCCAGATAACTACCAGGAAGTGTGCAGGAAGCATGTGACACGATGGGGCGGTGTCCAGATATGAAACTGTAAGATTGACGTTTGAAAGACCCAATCAGAGTCTGAGTCACACACCGCACGAGCTGTGACTACTGCACGCACACAGAGATCGCTGGGAGAGGCTGTTTATCATCTGATCGCGTAAATCCGTGGAAAATGAATAGAAATGACGATTCTGTCTGAAGAAATATGAAGTAAACATCAGTAAATATATCCATATATCTCCGCAGATATGCATCTTTGGTCTGTAAATCCTTATTGACGCTGTTCAGTGAGTCTATGTGAACACAAATAAACCGCTCTTGACGTGACTGAATATGAGGGAGTTGTGAATTTCTATTCAAAATGTGGCATAATACGGATTTATTATTTTGCACTCCTGACATAAATCACTAAATATCTGTCACTGCAACAATGTTTTATCAAAATATTGGTCAAATATCGAAGCTTGAGTCTTTAAACTTTCCATTGATGCACAGTTTGTCCAGATGAAGTAAGACAGTGATGTTTAATGTGCTGTGAAAGTGAAACAATAATAAACTGGGGCCGTCAGCGATGTTTGCACGCAAAGGGGTTAAAATAAAAATAAAATGCATATGCAAACAGTTATCAAATCATTATCAAAGGTTAATAAATGCTGTAAAAACGTATTGTTCAATGCATTAACTATGAAGCACTTAAAGACGCAGCAGGACAACACTAGTTTGCATCCAAGTTTATTTCTGAAATTCCCTACTCCCTCTATACAAGAAAAAATGACTTTCCACAAAGGCAGCAGTGAACGCTCAGTGATAGTAATATTTATGTTAAGGGCAGGGGAAAAAAAAATCATCAATCACAGTGTACGCTTGCTTTTTCTTTAAATAATTCCTGCGGTCATCTTTGGCAGGGTTTGGCGGTCAGTTTACAGTCAGGCCGAAGTTACAGTTCAAGCCAATAGAGCTGCAGGCTTCAACTTTACAAAAGCCAATGCAGGAATGCTGCGTAATACTCGGACAGCGGACGTCCAACGTTTGCAACGCAGACCAAAAACAAAGACTGCCAGGGACGCAACAGCACTTTAAGTTTCATAAAATCGTATAGACAAAAAATAAATCTACAAAAATGGAACTAGTAATATTACACAACGATTAAACGGGGTTCGTTCGACTACACAAAACCGAAGTTCTTGGTCTTGATGGCTAGTAAAAGTTTCTGTTTGAGAATCTGTTTGGAAGAGTAGAGTGGCACGTAGAGGCGAGAGATGCAGGTGTTGGCGGTGGGAAGGTGCTGGTCGTCCGGCGGCCGGATGGTGATGGAGGGCATGGGCTGGAAGCCTTCTTCACTGGCCGGAAGAGACGGGCTGGACGTCCAGAAGTACACCTGCGGGCGGCACGCACCGATGCATTAACATCTGCTGTAGGCTTAAATGAATAGAGGAAAAGGAAGACACAACGTACCAGGTCCTGGCGCTCCGTCATGCTCATCTTCTCAACGATGGACCAGAACCAGCGCTTGAACTGCAGCAGCTTCTCTGCATTCTCACCTGCAGGTTCGATCCAAACCACACCGGATCAAATCAAGCAGAGCACACAAACCTCGTTCCTCGAACAAATGCGTCAGATTTATTTGTGACCACAGAACAAGTTAAGTGATATTTATGCATCATCTGAAAGCTGGATAAATAATCTTTCCATTGATGTATGGTTTGTTAGGAAAGGACAATATTTGGTCGAGATAGAACTATTACAAAATCTGGAATCTGAGGGTGCTAAAAAATTAAATAAATAATAATAAAATCATCTTTAAAGTTGTCCAAATTAAGTTCTTTGCAATGCATGTTACTAATCAAAAATAAAAGTTTTGATACATTTACAGTTAGAAACTTACTAAATATCTTTATGGAACATGATCTTTACTTAATATTCTTATGATTTTTGGCATAAAAGAAAAATCTATTTTGACTCATACAATATGTTATTTATTGTGCTCCAGGGTCACGTTCTAAAAAAATAAAAATAAAAATAATAAAAAGTAGCGTTTTTTGTTTTGTTATTAGATGGTGAAACTTGGGAAATTTATTAAAATGTCTATGCATTTTATTTTATTTTTTATAAAAATTGTGTGTGAAATATTGGAGTATAGTATTAAAGATCTGAGAGTAAAGCTCAGCTTGCATCCCAATGTGTTGAACACAACTTGAATATATTGAATTAGTTTAGCATTTAATATTTTCAGTTTTCATTTTAATTTGCTAAAGTTTGAGCAATTTTGTGTGCTTTTGGCATTTAAATTAATTTTTTATGTCTATATAGTTTTATTTTAGTTACATTTTTAGTCCAATTTATTTTAATACATCAAATTAAGCAAAAAAAAAAAAAAAAAAAAAATTTAAATTATTATTTTTCAAGTAACAAAAAAGATTTGGTTTTGGTTCTCAATTCCTCAGAAAACAGGACTTTGATATCTTCATTTTGCATTACAAGTAAATGCATCTTGATTTAGATTCGGGATGCAACTTAGTGATGTATATCCGAGTGAAAGCTTCTGGAATGTAGGGAGGGATTTCACCCTTTGACGGGAGTTTGATTGACAGGTGATTGGACCAATCATAACACTGAATCCATCATTCTGTTTGACTAACGTCAGTGCAGTTATGAAGCCCTGTCGTCTTTTCAAAGTTGAGACGACATATCTCAGATGTTCATTCATGTTTATTTCATGCTATAACTAGTAATAAAGAGAAAGAGATGATCAGTTCACATGCCGCTTGAGCAGAGGTCATTCAGTGTTGTGATTGGTCCGAGCACCTGTCAATCAAAAGGGGGCTAAAAGCCTGGTCACTGATTAAAGATTACACGTGCAAACCCTGTAACGTTTTATCAAATCATTCTGAATTCAAGCACGCACCTGACTCGTCATTGAAAGAGGTGAAACTGATGAGCATCTGGACGTTCACTTCTCCACAGCCGTTGACCAGCAGTCTGAAGTCCTCCGCCGTCAGGTCCTCCAGAGCGTTCTTCGGAAGCACATCCAGAAGACCCTTGCGCATGGCCTGCAAAACAACATCTTCACTTACATTTCTGCATCTCTCTCCATTTCTGGCACTACCTCAAAGCAAGATAATGTCTCACAGCGCTAGTGTAACTAACAGTAGAGGCATGGCTTCGATTCACAGGCAATAAGAGCTGTCAAAATAACTGAAAAACTGATTTTTTTTTATTATTATTATTATATTTGAATCAAAAATGCATAGTTTCAGTTAGGGTGAAGAAAGGATTTCGGCTTCTCTTCTGAAACCACAAGATGATGCATCCAGCAAAATATTCCTAATGCACGTTTATTCAAAGCATAAGATAACATGACTATCTGTGGAAATGTTTAGAAACCAATTATAAGAGTTGCTTAAACCATTATAAACATAACAGCATCATGGTTGGCTTTGCATTTAATTATGCATGCATACGAGTACATTTTTATTTAAAAACATGAGTTGCAGCGGGATCGGGGAAAAACCTTCATTAAGTCTCTTTAAAGTTGAACTTGCATTAATGTTACATGGATTTCTAAACATGCATCTCTCTTGTGCGAGACGCAAGTGCAAAGGCGATAGACGTCCCTCTAGAAAATGCATGTAATATGGATTCTGTGAGAACGGCTTGGTTTCAGTTTTAAGTAAACAAGATTTTGATACTTGCATCGTCATCACATCTCATGCACCACTGATAAGGCTGCCTCTTTAATGCACACCTAAAATTAATGCGTTTTTCTTTTAAATTCGACGAATATTTGACAGCTGTATCAGGGAATGCATGCGCTGAAAAACTGTTCAGCTTGCATAAACGCATCTGTCAGATGCATGAATGTAAAAGATTATCTGGACAGTTACAGCTCCTTCTAGAGCATGCACAGCTCTCGGAGACGTTACTCACATGCAGAGGCTGTTCTGCCACCACCAGCATGCGGTGCTCTGCGTATCTCCTCACGTACTCGTACACGTTCAGAGGCGTCACAGGCATGTTGACCCCACCGGACAGGAGCTCCACCTGCAGAAGCAGAAGCAAACCTTCAGTCACGAGCACAGACGTAGCTCTACCGCTGACACAGAGAGGCTGGAGCCGTTACCTGTCCAGATCCTTCCTCCTTGCAGAGGTCGATGGCGAAGGCCAGGTCCATCGCTGCAAACACAGCCTCCGCCTCCTCGGTCTGAGAGTGACGAATCAGCTGCCGCAAACTCTCGTACATCACTGGATCGAAGAACGCAAAGTCGTGCCAGTTGACCTGCAGACAAGAGAAGAAGAGAACGAGCCTCAGTATTACTTCCCTGCAATCTGACTATATTTACAGTTTAAAAGCAACTTTAGTTTTACATTTTCATTTTAGATCAATTCAAATGTCAAATTGTTTCTCAAATCCACCATCTTTAATTTTGTGTTAAATTATAAATCAGTCAACAAACGTACCTGATTAGACATGCTTTTTGATTATGAATTTAATTATTCCATTAAAACGGAACACAAACATTTAAATAGATTCTGGAAAAAATAAAAATTAATTCCATAGGGCCTTTTAAAAAAATAATAATAATTTTAATTTGCATAAAAAAAGAGCTTTTATTTTTTTTCCACCTTCTGTGTTCTCCACTTTAATGTTTTAATTAAATATTAGTTATCAAAAAGAATTGAAATCATGAAACTTAACACTTTGAATAAATTGTTTTCAATTAATTAGACATGCCTTTTTACTATTAATTTTATTAAAATGGTATCCAGAAAAATTTAAACTGGGAACAGATTTCGGTAAAAAAAATAATAATAATTAAAAAAAAAAAGATTTCACAGTGTCCTAAAAAGGTCTTTTTTTATACTTTTAATAAATTTGTTAAATTTAACAACAAAAATATCATTGTTGTGCCCTGTGAAATGTTTTATGTTTTTTGTTACATTTTTTAGTTTAATGGTTTAATACAAAATTTGGGGAAGAAAGTACCACTAAAATAAAGATGTCATAGGGCAATAAAAGAACAAATTTTGTTAAACTTTAATTGCATGATCAAAATATTAATCGCAGCCCATATTTTTCCACCCTTAATTAAATTATTATCTTTCCATTTTAATTGTTTAATTACATTTTAGTAATCAAAAAGCATGTGTAGTTAATTAAAAATCATGAAACTCACAATTTAACGTCATATTCAAGTTTAATTAGACATGCTTTTAGTAAAATTTAATTTAACCATTAAAGCAGAATACAGAAAAATGTAATAGAATTTGATTTTTTTTTTTTTTTTATAGCCAAACCTCTCTATGACACTGAGATATTCACCTTCCTGCCGAGCAGCACCTTGATGACGTGTCTGTTGAGGGTGATGGGGCAAAGCTCATTCTGGAGCAGACACAAGCCAAGTATCCTGGAGGCAGAGGGTCAGGGGCATTAGTTTGAGGTTCAGTCTCACACAGATGCTCAGGTGAGTGCGTCTCTCGTACCTGCCGATGTTTCGGAAGCAGTTGAGCCTGGCCTCCGTGTTCTTGCCCGGACGGGGCGAGTAGAAACCCCTCTTTCCCGGTTGGTAGAACAGAGGAGCGTTATCATCCCCGTCATCAGGGTCGTCCAGCTCCATGTCTACCACACTGCGGGTCGAACCGTGCCTCTTTCTGTTCTCCTGCTGCTGGAACATCACACTTACATCAGACCATACATATGCTCAATCCATCCTGATGCAAACGGACCAGAGAAGAGACATACCTGTGCTTTCTCAGGAGTGTCGAGGAGGCCGAGGTCCAGGATACTGTCCGCGCCGTTCTCCCTGCGCAAGAGAGAGAAGATCATTCATGTGCATTAAAAAAAAAACATCACAATCAAATGCTAAACAATGAATAAATGCATACATTTAATAAGGTGCATTTTTAAATACTAATAATAATAATAAATAAGACAAGTTTTTTTTATTATAGTATCAAATTAAGATATTCATTTATTTTAATTATACTAGTTAATAATTGTTCAATTATATGCTTATTAAATAGATTAAATAATTGGGTTCATATACATTTAATAATATTATAGTATTTAATCATAGTATTTTATAATTATGTGATTTTAATTAGACTGTTCTACAATTATAAAATATTACAATGTGTTAATATTTACATTAATAAATACTATAATTATATATGTATTTCCTAAATATATCAAATACTATAAATAACAGTAATTAGGTTCAAAATTATGCAATTTATTTTTATGATATTATAGTATATATTTAATATAGTATTTAATCATTTAAAAAATGTAACTCATTTAGTAGTATTTAATGATTATGTGATTAATTACACTATTTAACAAATATAAAATATTAGTGGTTAATATTTACATGAACTACTATAATTACAAATTAAGTTACATAAATAAAATGTAATTTATATATATATATATATATATATATATATATATATATATATAAATATAAATTACATATACATATATATATATATTATTATAAATAAATATAAATATGTATAAATAAATATGCATAAATATTCATAAATTTATAAATATGTATAAATGAATTTATAAATATTTATAAATAAATACATTTATAAATAAATATTTACTTTTTTTTTTTCAAATGCTGTAAAAAAAATAAATAAATAAAATAAAAGAGGGGAAAAAAAGGTGTTTTTTGTGTGAAATCTGAGCGGCACATGTTCCTGACAGGTGTGTGGAGATGACTGACCTTCCGTGAGTGATGAGGAGCTCCATGGCTTCTTCCACACGGGCTCTGAGCGAGTCCTCACTGGCCAGGAGCAGCAGCAGCTGAGCGGGAGAGAGCTCCAGCAGCATCCCCGTGATCTTACTGGCAAAAGCCTGTAGAGAAGAGCACAGGTCACACACTACATCAGCTTCTCAAAGCCCCGTGTTCATGAATCCTGCTGGCTGCGCTGGTGTGTACCGGCTGCATGGCGTGCACTCGAGGGTAAAGTCTCTCTCCTAGAGCTTGTCTGTGAGCCGGAAGAGGCTCTGGTTCATCACTCGGGTTTCCTTCTGATGCAGGTCTGAACGGCCGTGTGTCGATCGACAGCTGTCTCCTCGAGTCCCTGCAAGAACAGTGTGGAAGAACTAACGTAGGGCTTCAGGAATTATTATATAGAAATAAAATTAGTCATTTAGCAGACGCTGAAATATAAGTGCTATAACAAGTCTGTTAGCTTAAACGCAGAACACGTAGCAAGGGATTTTAAATAATGTAATGAATAAAAAGAAAACCGAATAGAAAAAGAAGAGAGCAAGGGTTTTTTTTTTTGCTTTTGTTTATTGTATAATAAATGAAAAGAAAACAGATAAAATAAAAATCTAGGTTTATAATCTTTTTGTATTCAATTAAATTTTAAATAAAAAAATGAATCCCAACTAAATTAATAGTATTGCTCAAAAAAAAAAAAAAATTTAAACGCATGAATATTTAATAAAAGGTTTATTTTTAATTATACTTTTAAATAAATGCATTTAAACAAAAAAAAAAAACTAACAATTCATAATACTGTTTACATTTATTTTTCCAGAAAACACATGAATATATCCAAAAAGATTCTTTTTTTTTTAATAATAATTTAAAATAATTGCATTCAAAAAAAAAACAAAAAAAAAACTGCTTACATTTTCTTTGTCAGAAAATACATTGATATATCATGAAAGATGACCTTATAAAACAAAATAACATGAAATAATTTTTTATAATAGTGTTTTTAAAAATCTCCATAAAATACAGCTTCAATTTATTGCAGCTTCAATTTATTACAAAAAAAAGGTATATATATATATATATATATATATATATATATATATATATATATATATATATATATATATATAATAATCATCATCATTTTAAATTAAGATATTGCTGAATTTTATTTTTTGAAGAAAATATAAATTTCCAGAAAATACATGAATATATCATAAAAGATTATCAATAATTTTAAATAATTAAATATTTTTAAATAGTATTATTTCAAAAAAACATTAATAAACATTAATATTACTTAACATTTATTCCACCAGAAAATACATCAATATATAATAAGAGATTATCTTCAGTATTAAACAATTATAAACAATGGTTTTATTTAAAAAAATAAAAAAGATATACCTGTCACGGTCTCGTCTGGATGCAGCTCTCAGTCCTCCGCTCCTCCTCTCACGCTCACGGTCTCTGTTCCTCAGACGCTGCATGAGATCTGCACACACACACACACCAATATCACTCGCAGACCCAAAAAATATTATATACTGGGAAAAAATTTTTTTTACAAATTTGAACAAATCAGAAAAATAAAAGGCATCGAGGATGAAAAACATCAAATTATGCTTAAAAAATAAATAAAAATAAAAGTCTAAAAAGGGCTAAAATCAGTAACTAACACCAATACTCACTGCTAGCCTGCATCCCCTTGCTGACGCTCTGAACACAGTCCAGGTTGGGCAGCTTGTCGTTGGAGAGGAAGGCCTGAGCGATGGCCGTGTAAAAGCTGCGTGCCACTCCGCTGCCCTCTCCAGGTTCATCCTTGAAGGTCACTTTGACGCGGTGCACTGCCATCGGTGTGGTGGTGCAGCGGCGGCCGAAGTGAGCGTTGATCTGCCGCATGGTCTGCTGGATGAGCTGCTCTCGGTCGCGGTCCACCTCCAGAGCCAGATCACGAGACTGCAGGTTCCTCAGCTTCTCCATCTCACGCCGAAACTTGGACTCCTTCACCTCGAACCCACCCAGTTCAGTCAGGATCTGTCCCCCCCACCACCCGAGCAAAGCAGAGGTTTAACGCTGGGAACGAAACAGCTTGACAGGCAGCGCAGGAATGAGCCGTACTCACAGATCCCGGTTCTGCTCCGACGTCCTCCATGAAGACGCGTCCGAACAGCTCCAGGGAAAGCCGCCAGCGGCCGAGCAGCATGTCGTGAGAGATCACCATCCCCATGAAGCTGCAGTGAGGACTGGAGGAGACCGACCAGACGTGTCACTAAAGAAGTCATTGGCAGCTGTTTGATTGAAGCTGTGAGTGTGTGGACTCACATGAACGTGGGAAGCGGCGGGCCGTCGCTCTCGGTCAAACCGATCTCAGCGAGCAGGCTGCTCTTTAACTGAGCCGCCAGATCATGAGGGGAAGGGCCGGGTTTAGACGCGTCCATGTCCTGCTCCGCAGCCGTCTGCCCCTCGCCGACCCTCTGACGAGACTCCATCCTCATCACGTTCTTCATGTTCGCCGAATACGACATCTTTGTGGGTAGAATCTGGGATGAGAATTACCCGTAGTAAAATATTGTAAAAAATACTGTTTTACTTCTCACTGTTTTTGAGAACTGCATTTCTTACTGCACTGAGAAACTAACATAGGTTTTGCAAAATATATATATATATAGATATTTTATTTGCATTTAAATAAAAAAAAAATTAAAAAAAAAAATAATAATTTATATATATATATAATAAAAAATATTTTTTTATTTTTAAATATTTTTTTTATTTAAATGCATTTTTATTTAAAGTAAAACTAAAATATAAAAATGTTTTATATAAATGTTTACATAAATTTTAAATAATGATATATTATATTCAAATATAAAAAATAAATTGTAAATGCATTTAAAATAAAACTACATATACAAATTAAATAAAATATAAAAAAGCAATAAAACATTTAAAACTAAACTAAATCTAATCAAAATAAAACAGAAACTACATAAAGCTAAAACAAAACTACACAAAATTTAAATGAAATTAAAAGTGGGTAGGCTTACATGTATTTGAATAAATTAAAAAAAGCATTTAAACACACAAACACACAAAGAGGACAATACAATTTGGCATTTAAAAAATGCATTGGAAATGTACTTAAAATAACTTTTTATGAAAAATGCACCAATTTTCAGTATTGTAAAAATAAATAAATAAATAAATAGAGTCATGTTTACCTGCAAGCAATTCATGTCCACACTCAGATCCGTCAGGCCTTTACTGGCCATGTACGAAGATGAATACAGACCCTGACTTGGTCTTCCAAACAAGTCCTCCTTCCTAGCGTTAGGCTGCGAGAGGAAGAGGACGAACAGCAGGGTTACAGACAGGAAGGACATCACAAACCCCCTCTAGTGAAGGACAGGACAGCGCTGACCTGCAGGAGATGCGGCTGGTCCGCCAGAGGAATGGCTTCGGCGAGGGGCACTTCGAAAGGATTGGGAGGGATGCATCCCAGGAAGGTCATGGAGTCCGAGCGGCGGAAAAAGGGATGGTGCTGTCCGGTCTCAGCAGGGAGCGAGTCCTCGTCCTTGTCCTGCAGGGAGGAGCCTGAGGAGTCCGGAGGAACAGAGCAGTTTGATTGGTCCACTTCGGCTCGAGAGGCGACTCTTAAAACATCGGTGCTGAACTCACTCTGATTGGTGTCCTCGTCGTTCTCGTGCTCCGAGTCCTCGTTGTCCAGACCGAGCTCCAGCAGCTCACGATTCCTGAAACGGGAAGAGAACATCGTTTAGAGAGAACACAATACACAATCAAACAGATCAGGACAAAGAGTGTTATATTGACTTGTGTTCACCTCTTCCTGTCAATCTGAGTGGTGTCGAGGGTCGTCTGCAGATTCATGGCTTTAATCCAGTAGATGAGCGCCTGGAAGACGTACGCCACGTGTTTGAGCGAACACACATCCAGCACAGGAAGAACGTCTGAATGCTCGTCATTATGGGAACGCATCAGAGACAGAGCGTAGTTCAGGAAGTCTCCTCGAGCCGACATCATCCCCTGACGAGCCGTCAGAAGAGTTGCTGCACGCCTGGGACACGGAGAGGGAAGTTATAATACGGAAATAGAGAGCTGCAGGAGTGATGCGCTTGTAGGTCAAAACCAGGGAATTAGCATTTTAGCACGTCTGACTCCATCATACTGAAGTCAATGGGTGTTTGGTTAAATGACAAAAATATTGCACATTTTATTCTACAATATAAAACACTCCAGATTACACACACACACAAAAAAACACTACATAAGATTTAAAAAAAAATAATAAATAAAAAAAAAATAAAAAATAAATGAATTAAAAAAACAAAAATAAAATTGAAAAAGGAAACTAAAAACTAAAACAAATATAAAACTAAAACAAAAAAAAATTTAAAAACTATAATCATTTTTTTTTAAATTAAACAAAACTAAAACAAAACTAAATAAAAAAAGAAAAAAAAAAGCATTAAAAAACTAAAATAAAACTTCTTAAAGTATAAAATAAAACAAAAATTAATAAAAATAAAAGTTAATCCACAAGCTACAAAATGACAAGCTATAAAATTATATTGGGTTTTTGTCGAGGGAACCACAGAAATTAGAAAATTCTCATTTTTTAATTCATACAGACAAAAAAAAAAAAAAACTCATCGTTTACTCATTCTCATGTCGCTCCAAACCCATACGAGTTTCTTTCTACTGTTGAAAACAAAAGATGATATTTTGAAAAATGTTAGTAACCAAACAATTGACGGTAGCCATAGACTCCATAGACAGTGTTTTTTTTTTCCATACTGTGGAAGTCAATGGCTACCGTCAACTGTTTGGCTACCAACATTCTCATATACAACCTCAAAATCTGAGTAAACGGTGACAGAAGCACCCAATGCCCAAAAGACTCACCTTCGACCTTCCAGGGTGCGTAGACTGGCCTCCTCTCGCGGCGTCATGCGCTCTCGGCGTCCCGTGTGCTGTGAAGCGTGCAGCGGGTGACTCGGGTGTCCAGGATCACCGGCCGAGGACAGAGCAGAACCGTAACGCAGCTGCGCTTCAGTCGAATCCATGATGGACACCATCCAGTTCCAGGTGGGGATCAACTTATCCTCCACGAAGTTCTGCAGAGTGACATCATCATCAGTACTCCGGCTTCACCGCAGTCTGATTTTGGAAGGCCGGGCGACTCACCTGCAGATTGACGGCGTCCTGATAGCTGAGTTTGACGGCAGCGGGGTACTGCGTGTAGACCAGGTGGTTGTATTTGGGGATGAGGCTCATGAGGTCAGAGATCTGGCGGATGACGATGCTGTAGGCTCGAGCCAGGCTGCTGGCGGAGGTCAGGTAGCTGCTGGAGTTACTGGCCTCCAGAGCTGCTGCTGCGGCGGCTGCGCTGGTGCTGATGGCACTGCTGCGGCGCAGGTTTGAAGGATCGATGTAGATCAGGCCCGTGGAGCTCGCTGGAGGAGGCATTAGAATTACTGCTAGTGAGATTAAATTACCATCAAATTATCATCTGAAACGTGCTGCGAATTATGGTGCATTCAAATCCTAGCAGGAAGTTTTTACAAGCTGAAGAGGTAATTGTGACATTCGATGCATTCAGGTCAAGACTGCAACGTCAATGAAAAATAATGTTGTCAATGTTAACAGAAAATAAGCAAAACTAACTTTTTTTTTTGTTTTATGAATTTAATTTTGCTGCATTTTCATTTTTGGGTGAAGTGACGAAATGTAAAAAAAAAAAAAAAATTAAGTTAAACTGAAAATGTTAAAATAAAATCTAATCCGAAATAAATACTTTAATATTACATAACACTAAAATAATACAGAAAATATCATTAAAAGGATAAAAACTGTTCTTTAAATACCTTTGTAAGACTTTTAACAACTTCTACAAAATATTATAATTTGAATGATTGCACATCAAATGTGTTTTTTAATTTGATTTACTAAGGTGTTAGGTATGCATGTATAATAAAACTGTATATATCCATCCACAATTGTACAGAGCGGTCATATTTTGTAAATGCAACTTGGCTAGTTTAATTGTAAAAATATTTTTTATAATTTCATTAAATACAATAAAATTGACTATCTATAAAGACCAACTTGAATGCACCAATATACCGTATTTTTCGGACTATAAGTCGCATCTGAGTTTAAGTCGCATCAGTCCAAAAATACGTCATGACGAGGAAAAAAAGTCGCACTGGACTATAAGTCACATTTAGAACCAAGAACCAAGATAAAACATTACCATCTCCAGCCACAAGAGGGCGCTCTATGTCTTCAGTGTAGACTACAGGAGAACTGAGCAGCATAGAGCGCCCTCTGGCGACTGGAGACGGTAATGTTTTATCTTGGTTCATGTCAAATAAATAAGTCGCACCTGACTAGAAGTCGCAGGACCAGCCAAACTATGAAAAAAAGTGTGACTTATAGTCCGGAAAATACAGTATTTAGAATGCAACATTGAGAGAAACTAAAACGCATGATTATCTTTTTTCTTTTTGGGGTTTTACATAATTTATGAATGCAATTATAAGATGCGACTTCAATGCAATTTTATTTTCTGTAAAATCTGGTCATCCCTTTTCCTTGGACGGGTGGAGTGAGACACTGACCAGCGGGTGTGGATGAGCTGGACGGGGCGCCGCCGGAGGAACGCTGGCTGGGTGTCGTGCGTACGGCCCACTGCATGGACCGCGGCGCCTGGGCCGCACTGTTAGCATGCGCCGAGCCCGTGGTTCTCTCTAGAGGCTCGTCCAACAGGAAAGTCTCCTGATCCACATCGTCGCTCTGACTGCTGCTGCTGTCCGAGTCACTGGAGTCATTCGACTGGGAGTCGTCCTCGGAGAAGAAAGCAGGAACGCTGCTGGCACCTGCAGGTAGAAGTTACGCAATTATTATCAAATGCACTCACTCTTTATTCTTGTTATGCAATGGTTCACAGTGAAAGTGATTGACGTGTCAAATAAATAAACACCACAAATAAAAGACATCTCTTCATATAAACAAACTAAGGCAATTATGCTACATAAAACATCTGAACGAGACAAAAACAGCAGACGGGCTGAATGGGACGCAATTTCACTTTCTGACAGCAGGTGGCGCTTATGGAACAGCAGATACAGCGTTTACTTGCAAACTCGCATAAAAAGTGTTAAACTACAAACATGGCGGATATACGCGAGACCGACGGACGGATAGAGAAAGGGATTTGAGCGATTAATAATCAATATATAACCTGATGAAAATATTAATGTTATTCATTTCATCTGCAGCAACACTGAACTTTTATAATGATACGTTTGGTCATTAAATTTAAAATGCATCATCACGAAAACTCATGAGAAGAGTTCTCTGCATGATAGACCTGCGACTAGCAGATCAACGTGCCTCTTCATTTCTCTCCAATACGGCAGGAAATCAAATTAAATGACATGTGCATGATGTGACAAGATGATTGACAGGTCAGTTTAAACCGTGACAGAATGCATGTTACTAAATTAAAGCAGCAGCAGTGACGAAGCTTGCGTACTACTCTTCTGTATACTCAATAGTATGTACTTTTTCTTCACAAAGCGAGTACATACTTTTAGGGCACAGTATAAGTAGGCAGCAAAAGGCACCTGACTTGATAGGAAATAAGAAAAATTGACTGTTTGACCCACTAAATGTAATTCTACATGTATAACATGGAGTTTATGGTCCTTGTACACTCAGTAGGTAATGCAGAGGGCGAAACAAAACAAGATGGAGTGCCACAATTCCAGAAAGTGCTGCAGTTGTGTGAAAGTGATGCACCTGCTTCAGATCCGGCGGTGGCTGCGGTCACTACGCTCCTGCGGCCGCTGGCGTTATCCTGATTGCTATGATTACTCTCGCTGTCACTCTCAGTCTCCGCAGCTGCCAATAAATCCAGCTCCATGTCGCTCCCTGCACACACACAAAAAAAAAAAAATAGAGATTGTGACCTCAGCCTCATTAACAGAAGAAATGGTTGACTTCTAGATGAAAAGCACAACGAGCAGCACCAGTGTTTCTAATATACTTGTGTTTTTCCCCAGGTGATACAAAAACTCAGGAAATGCTCTGCCATGTAAGGTCTGGGCAATGTGCGCAAAACAACCATCACAGTATTTTTTTTTCCCATATCATTCGATATTTATCACAATAATCACTTCATACCAGTAATAGAAAGAAAATCCATCACATATAGCTTACTGAAAATCTTAGCTTTTAATTTTTTCTGGTGCCCCAATTTTTTTTTTTACAATTTATCTTAAATTATGTCTAATTTAATGTGTTCACAAGATTTTTTTTTTTAGTTAAATAAGCACAAGAACTTGATATAAATTAAAACATAAATAAAATATCCATGATATATTATATACCTTATACTATTATTATTATTTTTAATGTGAGGTCTACATTATCTTTTAAAAAGCATTATTTCTATCACATTTTCTTTGGGTTGAATCAGACTATTTTTTGGTTGTTTATTGTTAAGACCTTTAACCTTTAACCTGTGACTCACATATTTGAACATAGACTTGGAAAGTGCATGATCCAAACCTAAATTTTTATAATTCATGACTGAAAACATTTTGTAACATGATTTTGATGTACCATTTTCACTGTAATGCAGTGTTTGAATTTAAAATGGGTTTCAAAAGGACGAAATTTGAGATTTTAAGTTTTCACGTGATATATAATTTCTGATGATTTCCAAAAAGTGTGATCGAGAAAAAGGCAACAAAGAAGACTTTTAATTTTTTTCCACAAAAGGTCAGAAGTTTGTATATGGGTTTGGTAAAATATCTATTTAGGAGTCTTAGACCTTTCCAACGATATACAGTTTGTCATTATTAGATTAGGATTTAATGTAATACAGTGAAGTAAACGTAGGCGTCCCACCGAGTGTCCAGTTGGCAGTTAACAGGTTAATTTTTTCAGATAAATATTGATTAATCACTCAACCCTACTGTAATGTGTTTTGGGAGCTTCATTATCGTGTGATTTCCGAGTCAGATTTGCTGTGAAGAGTGTTCACCGTCTTCATCGTGCTCATCATGCTGCCCTTCGACCTCTGCGTTCTCCTCGCCCTGCTCCTCCTGGTCATCGTGATGATCCTCCTCACCTGCAACACCCTCCACCACCTCCACCTGAACAGGTGAACATCCAGGAGCATTCAGAGCACGCTTCAGGCAAACAAACCAACTCTAAAACAAATGAACTAGCATTGCACCTCTTCTACATCAGCAGAAACGATATCATCCTGCTCTTCGTCTCGTCCGCGGGACGTCTGTGATTGGCTGCTTCGGCGAGGCTGAGGATTCCTGATGATGTACGAAGACGCCGACTGACTGGAGCTGAAACACGGGACAACACCAGCATTAATGACAGCTTCAATAAGATCCAATTTAATACTCTGTGTAAACTTAAGCTACGTCTTAACGACTTTAAATGTTTTACATTAAGGTGGGAAAAAAACATTGAAAAATGCTCCGTAAACTAAGAGTGTGATTTCTAGGCTTGAAAAAAAAAATCATGTAAATAAATATATTTCTTTAGATAAAGTGCTTGACGTTTCTTAATTTTTTCTAGTTACTCTTAGCTCTAAAATGGTTTTTAAAAATAGAAGCAGCTATTATTTTTATTGTGGCGGCAAAATATATAATGCAATGCAATGCAGGGATGTGCAAATAAACCCAGGAGCACAAAACCTCTTGAGTCTCGAGTCTCTGGGGTGTATCTGTAGCAATAACCAAAAATACATTGTATGGGTCAAAATTATCGATTTTTCTTGTATGCCAAAAATCATTAGGATATTAAGTCATGATCATGTTCCATGATATTTAGTAAATTCCTAACCGCAAATGTTTCAAAATATTTTTTGATTAGTAATATACATTGCTAAGAACTTCACCCGAACAACTTTAAAAGTGATTTTCTCATTATTTTGATTATTTTGCACCCTCAGATTATAGATTTTAAAAAATTGGTATCTCAGCCGAATATTGTCCTATTATTACAAACCATAGAGCAATGCAAAGATGATTTTTCAGCTTTCAGATGATGCATAAATCTCAACAACAACAAAAAAATTACACTTGTGACGGGTTTTAAGGTCCAGGGTCACAAATATGATGCATCTTGGGTACAATTTTTTTTTTTTAATCTAGTTAAAAAATCTAAAATATTTTCATCAGGAATTTTTTTACTTTTAGTCCTTATTGTTAATTCTTATCCAGCAAACCACAAACAACTGAAAATGTAAATTCACTTACTAAAAAAAAAAAAAAAAAAAAAGTATCTATTTTTTTCGAAATTTCTGTAATTCTGAAGTATGATTATTTTAGTAGCAACTTTTAATGCACGGACAAACTAACTTAAGTTTCTGTAAACTACAAAAAGCTTGAAATCAAGCTTTGTCACTGTAACAGATGCACCACAGGGTTATTCTACAAGGAGGAAGTTGAAAACCACGGAGATGCGGTGATTTCTGTGCTCCTGAAGCATGGCTCACCTGCTGGACTGATCTGGAGAGGGTCGTGGTGGCAGCGGCTCCACAGAGAAGAGCTCTTCGCTGCCCTGTACGGCGTCGATGCTGGTGCTGGCCAGAGTGAAGGGCGCTGTGGGCCGAGCGATGCCCATCCGAACCGGCACGATCAGAGACTCGGCCACATTGCAGAGCTCCTCCACTGCGTACGGCAACAGAGCCTGGAAAACACGCCTGCACTTCCCGATGGGCTGCGGGATGAAGTTACTGAAGGAAACACAAGAGAGAGAGAGAATCTGAGTAGTGTGAAACCAACTACTCTACTAACTTTTTTTGTTTTTGCATAAAGCTGGATTATAATTTGTTGATAGAGTAAACTTATCAGACAAAGTTCAGTAACTAAGTCCTACTTTTTCTTCTTGGAGGATGCCATCTCCACACTGAGGATGACAAAGACTCGTGCCACGGAGCGCAGGAACCTGCGTGTGACCTTGATGGCCTCCTCCCTGCGGCCCGGAGTGTATTTATTCTGCAGCTCCTTCACCAGGGTCCCCAAAAGAGTGTCGATAAACTAGAAAACAACAAAAATAATGTAGAAACACTATGCATTCAAACTTATCGAGGTTAGCTGGAACTCATTATGGGAAGAGAAACATGCAAAATAATTAAATATTCAGAAATGCATGTTCTTGGACGCACAGTGATGTCTGGTGCACACTTGACGATGAGGCAGTGTGTGAAGCAGTCCAGTCTGATGGTGCCACTCTGCTGGTTCAGGTACATCTGCTCCTCTGGTAAAAGGTGAGCGATTCTGCTGCTGGCGCTTAATCTGGAAGGATACAACACGATATGTCAGCTGAGTAAGTAACAATGAATTCGCCTGCGAGATGTTCAGTGCTGGGACTCACGGGTCTTTGTTTTCCTGGGAGCCGAACATTATCATGGACTTCAGCGCGTTCCAGTCCTGCAACACGCGCTCTAGAGCCAGCTGGGCGAAGCGAGGAGGCTCCAGGTCGTGATCCGGCATATCCGAGTCTGACACACACACACACACACACACATTAAAGAACAGTGCATGTGTGCAGAACACTGGTTTGCAAAAATTAATCATGCTCTATAAAATCATGAACATTACATAATATTCAAGATATTTCTACATTTTTGATGCTTTGTAGCAAAAGTTAAAAGCATACTTGCATAAAATTCTTTATATAAAACTAGAGACTGACAGATGTATCGGTTTTGCCGATTAATCGGCACCGATAATTGATTGCTGGATAAAGTCCATGCTGATAGTTTATCCAGGTTGCATCTGTTGCTAGAGCGTCTGAGGAAGAGCCACTGTCATTATACAGAACAAGAGCGAGAGCAACTTCTAGAGGCAGAAGCAGGGGTTGTTCCATAAAACAAGTTTAGCAAACAAGCCAGGCTTATTTCAGTTATTTTGAAGTGCAGCGATATCGTGCAGCGTCTGAAAATAGTCCCCAGCAACTCTGCCATTGCTACAACTACACAAACTAGCTGGGGACTATTTTCAGGCTCTGTGTGACGTCACTGCGCCTGCACAGTTCCTTGATTATTACACCGGAATGAAAGCATAGTTCCTAGCCGTATCGGCCAAAAAAAAAAACACACTACTTTTAATTTTCCGTTGGTATTAGTACACGATGTAACTACAGAAGAATTGAGTTGTAAACAGTAAAAATTTAGAAATTTAGTCATTTTTGAGCGAGATGCTAACGGCCTAATCGGATTCAATGATCTATGCTAAGCTAAAAGCGCTACCGCCAGACCCGGAGATCGGCTGAATGGATTTAACAACGGTAAACTCAACTGTTTAACTCATGAATGAGCCTATTGGAACGGGTTTAAAAAGACAATGAAACGGTGTGTATACAGTACGCAAAAGTGCATGTTTTTATATCATTACCAAATAATTAATTTGTTGACTAGATGCTGCATTAGTTTGCTAGCAAGGCTGAGAGGATGCAGACATTAGCAGCATTTAAAGCAGTTGTGCATTTCAAAATGCGGCCAAAACACACAAGTGATGATTTATATGAATATTTTTATTCACGTCCAAAGCATGGTTCAGTACGGTTTTCTTTTCTTTTTTTACCGTACATTACTATTTTTTAGTTTTCGCTCATTACCATTTTAAAAATTATCGGTTGATTAATCCATATAGGCAAAATCCACTATCCGTCGACCTCGAATAAAAACGTATATTTTCACAGGAGGAAATGTTTCAAAACAGATTTCCAACATGAAATTTAAAAATCTAAAAACTACATTTAGGATAACCTGCTTTTTAAATTAATTTAATTTATTATTTCTAACTAGTTGTTGTAATAACGCCACATACATATTACCATCATGTAACTCTGAAGTGAGACAATAATCGATAAATGTCAGCAATGATTAAGCGTGACGCTTTTTTGTGAATTTGAAATTCAGTAACAATACAAAAACAAATCAAATGGGGACCAAAAAAAACAGCCTATAATTATCTATCTGAAAACTTTCAAAGAATTTTCCAAGAACTACACTTTTAATAATGTTTGGATATACTTTATTTTAAGGTGTCCTTGTTACACGTTGCATGTACTTACTATTAAAATAACAATTGATTATGCATAATTACATAACAAGTAACCCCAAGCCAGACTCTAATCATATAGTTAGTACAAGTAGTTACTTAATATTACTCAGTACTTAAATGTATAATTACAATGTAACAAGGACACCTTAAAATAAAAATATAACCGAATGGTTCAAAGAAACATTTCCACGGCTCCAGATCACTTCCCAATTCAAAGACACACCTTCAGCGCTAGCGGCCTTCCGGTTCCTGTCCTCTCGTATTCGAGGTGGTCGATACTGGCAATGCTCCACGCTCTGCCTCGCGACAGTCTGCACCAGGAACAGCAAGATGTGCTCTCCCCTGCCAGACACAAACAAACGGCATCAGGACGCAGAACACTGGCCGGATGTTCTCCAGATGACCCTCATAAAACGCTCTGGAAACAGAAAGCTGGAGCCTTGAACATACCTGCTGTTAGGAGTGGTCACTAGATTAGTGGTGGTCAGCAGCCTGTAGAGCAGATCCAAACGAGCCGCTTTCTGGCCCGCGATGAGGGTCTTGCATTTACACTTCTCCCAGCAATCACAGTACGCAGTGGGAGACGTTCGCTTCAGTCTGGAGAAGAACGAGAGATTACGGTTTTACCACCTTGCCATCTTTTAAATATCGTCGTCAATGAACCTTTATCATGTGACGAAAACGAGACGAGATGCAGCGTAAGTTCTGTTCATGTGATGGTGACTATAATTAAGTGTATAATGCAATATTGTTGACGAATAAAAACGACTAAATGTGGTTTACAAAATTAAAACTATTCCAAAATGTGTCTTCACTTTCGGTGACCAAAAATGAGACGAAACGAAATGTTATAACATTTTTTGTCTCGTTTAGAAAATCTTGTTTGAAATGGGTTTGGATGAAATACAATTTTGGTTTCTTTTATACTTCTAGGTACTTGTACTATATTGACTAGGTTAAATAAAATTGCATTACTAAAGAGAGACTAAAATACCATTTTCATTGACTAAAACTAGACTTAACTTCGTAGACTAAATTTAGACTTAAATTTACAGTCAAAGGAACGCTGTATCTGCTGTTCCGTAGGCGCCACCTGCTGTTTAAAGTCATAACATTAGGTTCGTTTTAAAATTTCCAACAATACAATACAACCTAATTTAGATTAAAAAAACTGCTCATGCTGCATGTTTTCAGCATCTTTGTTTGGACTGTAATTCAAATGCAGTGGTTCCCTCGAATGTTGGCTTTGTTTATATGAAGTTTTTTTTTGGTTAGATTTGGGGTTTGTTTTAAAAACTAAATTTAGTTTTGTTATTTGACATTTCTTTTTCACAAAAAACAAGCAATAATAAAAGGACACCTTTTCATTTATTATTCGTCAAATCTAATATAGTTTAAAAAATAAAATTAAAAACTATAGTTATAGTATTTTTTATATATTTACTTTCAGTTCTTATTATATCTTTAGTTTGAGTAATTTTGTTAAAAATTGTCATTTTTTTTACTTCTCATTTTATTTCTTTTTTAGCTTTCATTTGTATTTTTATCTTTCAGTTTATTTTAGTAAAACTGATTTTATTTCATTTAGCTACCAAGACGAGATTTATAATTTTTGCATTAAGTTTTGCATTAAATATTTATATCTTCTTTCAATTTTTTAATTAATCAACGTTTTAAGTTATCATTAACAATGTTTGCACTGCATTCCAGGATTCCGTTCTTCCAGAAGGATAGAAGTGGAGATGCAGAAAATTGTGCTGCCATAAAATAATTTGAACTTGACCTCTACTCACTTGCAGTCGTGACCTTTGTGACAAACTCTGGCGCATTCAGTGCAGCAGCACAGAGACTCCAGCAAGCCGCAAGTTCTGCACTCAAAGATGTCCTGCAAACATACAGGTTCAGTGCAATTCTACAAAGTCATTCAGCTCCACAGTATTTTACGTACAGAATGTGACGTTTGTACCTGGTTGATGTGTTCGGCTCCTGTCCAGGTGAAGCTGCAGGTGTCGTTACAGCACAGGACGTAGAGAGGAGAGTCATCTGGGTTTGTTCCTGAAGGACAGATCATCTCCATGAACACAGACGCTGCATCCTCTTTCTCTCCGAGTCCCGGTTCACCTGGGCAAAAACAGAAGATCCAGAGAAGATTAAGAAACACAAAAACATGAAACATGACAAATGCATCTCAGCAAGTTTATTAAAGTTAACTAAACCCATTAAAAATATTTGCTATTTGAAATCATGTTAACTGAAATTAAATAAAAACTTAAAATTACGTAATTTCTCATTTTCGTTTAGTACTAAAATAAAACAATATAAATAACTACTAAAATAAAACATAATATAAATAAAACATAATAAAATGAAATAAATCAAAACTATAGACAATTTTTTTTTAATAATAATTTTTTTTTGTCATTTTTGTTTAGTTTAACAAACTAAAGAAATAAAAACTATAGATATAAAAAACGTTAAAAAACAACAACAATTACTAAACCCCAAATAAATAAAAATGACTATAGACATTAAACTAAATTAAAATAAAACAAAAAAAATTATATAGACAAAAAAATCTAAATTACTAAACCCAAATAAAAAAAATAAAACAAAACTTATATTAAATATTTAAAAAGACAAAAAATAAAATAAACATTTAAAATCTATCTCATTTTTTGTCTCATTTAACTTGAAGTACTAAAATAAAATAAAAATTATTTAGACCAAAAAAAAAAGAAAAAGGCAAAATAATTACAAACTAATTAAAATAAACAGAAAATATTAAAAAATACACCTAAATCAAACTATAAATGGCATACTATTAATACTAAAATATCAGTTAAACTGCAGCCGTATACTCACCTTTGCCTATTTTCTGTGCAGCTTCTAGAACAGTAATGGCTGCTGGGTAAGCTCTCCCGCTCACCGCCAACATGAATGGAGTCATCCCACGAGCATCCCTATCAAACAACAGCAAAACAAACATAGCTCAAAGATGGGAAATCAGCTAGCATTGAGAGCGGCAGGTGTGTGACGTACTTAGCAGAGAGCAGCTCTCTCAAGTGAGGTCGCAGGACCATGCTATCACACATCAGCTTCAGGATCAGGTGTGCGTTAGCCTTCCGGTCTTTAGATTCCACTACTGATGGTTCAGATGAAGGTCCTTCAGAGGACAGAGGAAATACTGAAAACATGCTACAAGAGACTTTTATAAATGACAGCACAAAGCAGCATCTCTCATATATATATATATATAAAATGTCCATGTACCTGGGATGGTGGAGGTGCTGGGACCCTGGCTGGAGCCGGTGGAGGCAGTGGTAAGGGAACCCACTGCAGGAGCCAGGATGAAATCAATGTCACCGTCTAGCACAGAAGATGGTTTTGTGAAACATCAGGCTATCGCATGCATGCAATACATCAGTTAAGATCCAAAACCTGCTGCACTCACCAGGATCCATCGGTGGAGGGTCTGGTACCCAGCTGGGAGGGGCGATAGGGGGTGAAACGGGGTCTTGGTGGTCGCTGGAGGAAGGGCCGGACTCGTGGCGACCCAAACCTGCAGCGCGGAGGGAGCGTCTCATCATCTCTCTCAAGCGCAAGCTACAGAGACGAAAACAACGACAGTGAACCAACTGCACACCAAACAATCATGTTATGTTCCTCTGAACACAGAAGCCATGGTTTCAACTCCAAAGGAAAGCATGAGCTGATCAGAATGTGTAATTGAGTTTGAATGCATGGATATAAAACAAACCCACACAATCTCAAAACAAAATCATGCATCTTAGATTTTACTCACTTAAGTGCACTTTTTAAATACTCAAGATTGGTTATATTTAATATACACATATGCATTTAAATTGGTTTGTGTGTCGATTTATCAACACGTATAAGGTCGACTGCAAGAGTTTACACTGAATTAAATCCCGACGCAGTTAATTGTGCAACCCAGAAAAAAAAAAAACAAGCCAAAACAAATAAAGACTGGGACTCTTATTTTGAAAAGTATATGCTTAAGTACTTAACAAAAAATGGTTAATGTGCAAAATTAGTTGCAATTTGTTTATGTGCTATGTCCTCTGTTACTCTTAGGAGTTTGTAAAACTGCCAATGGTTTGTTGAAATGCTCTTCAGGTAACGTATCCCGGTGAATGGGAGCACTGACCCGCGGCTGCTGGACGATCCTGTACGGTTCCCCGAGCTGTTGCTGGACACCACTGAAATAGCATTAGCGATAGCCTCGACGGCAGACAGCCTCTCAGCGAACGTGTTCCTTTCAGACCGCTCTGCTTCTGAAACACAGCAAACCGTCATCTCAGACCGGGTTTGGAGAAACATCAAACATCAGCTGCGCTCCAACACACACACAGGTCTTCAATTTCGACTTAATTTTCAGTTTCATTTCATTTCAGTTAATGGTTAAATATTTTTAATAAAAATAAATAAAAAATCAGTAAGTTGCCACAACAAAAAATTTTATTTAGTAACTACTAAACAATTAAAACAGAAATAAACTATAGACATAAAAAAAAAAACTATTAAATTAAGACCGAAAACACAAAATACAACTCCTTTCACAATTTTAATCCAATGGCTACGGTCAACTGTTTATATAAGAAATATTTTATTTTGTGCTCAATAAAAGAAAGAAACTAACTCGTACTCATTCTCCACTTGTTCCAAACATGTATACGATACTTTTTTTTTTTTTTTTTTGGCAAACTATCCCTTAATTAAAAACAGTAATAAACCAGGGGTGCACATGCATTTTTCACATGCATAGTTTGGCGCTCACACTGCACAAAGTGCAACCCATTAAACAGAACTCTAAAAAAGTAATTAATAATAGTAATAATAATATTGCACTTAATTTACTTAGTTTTTCAAATAAAAAAATTAAATAATAAACCGTGATAAAACCATATTTCAAAATAAAAGTACAATACATTTTTTATTTTCGGTTTAGATAAATGTTCATCATTTTCAAACCTTAAATCAGCAAGCTTTTATTTTGGTGGTTTGCCGACAAATAAGTAAATGCACTGCTGAGTGAAGCGCTTCAGTTTTGCATTTTGCTGTTAAACCAGAAGCGCCTAGCCTAGATTTGAATGGGTATCTGCTAAAGTATTACAGACAGTTAACAGAGATTTAGCATGAACCGATGTCAACCATGTCAGTACAAGTGGTTTGAACTGGTTTACACAGCACACCACTTATGTGCAATAACATCTCAGTGCCGCTGAAATAACACGGTGTTGTTACCTTCCTCCTCCTTGGTCTCCTTGTTGCTGACGGGGAAGCAGACGGAGACGCAGGTGTGGAGGATGTTGCGGTTGCCATCGCAGCGGTGTCCCAGCAGAGCGTCCAGAGCGAGAGGGTTCTGCTCCAGCAGCACGGCCTGCTCCAGATTGATCAGGTACTGTCTGCACGCCTCGTAATCACAGCGCAGCACGTGCTGCATCAGCGTCTGCTTCTGAAGCACAGAGACACAACATACATCAACCAGAAACACAGGCTATTTTTTTATGCTAAGATAACTCCGATCTTCCGATGTTGAGTTATGATGGTGTTTACTTTATGCTATTCAGAATATAATATTAGTTGTTAGAGTGCTTTTTTTATTTGTATCCATCATCTGTTTGAATGAGCAGCTTGAAGAATTAAAAAGACATTTCAAAATAAAAGTCCCGTGTGTATTTCAGGATTGTTTATAACAAAACATTTTTTCTTGTTGTTATTATTATTATTATTGGCATTTCAGTTACACAAACTGTATCTGGAATTTAACCCTTGTGGATTGTTCAAATTCACTACCCTTTCGAGTTGTTCGGGATGAAAACATCCACTCAATTAAACTGCTGTAAAAATGTATCCGATTCATTTTTTTTTTTTTTTGCATAAATCTGTTAAATCAACCTCAGTCCTGATCAAAACTACCAAATGTTTAAAAAAACTAAAATCCAAGATTTTAACTCTTTAATTGCCAAGTTCATAAATTATGTCACTGATTTGGGGGGGGGGGGGGTTTGTTTTTGTACTTTTTATAACAGTCTTGGGCATGTCAAAGATTAGTAGCAACATTGGCTTTGATGCATTTTTAGTTTTTGTGCAGCATTAGATAACAACAATTTTCTCCCTCATTTGTTGTTGGTGGCTGTTTTTACCTCATTGGCTTCCATTATAACAAAATTTTTTGATTGCAAAGCCATGACACCATATAATCATGCATTCTTGATTGTTTGTGGTTTTCCCTTTTGGGAAGAGGTAAAATTTGTTATTTTTACAGTTGATCACTAGGTGGGACCATTAACCCTTTAGATAGGCCAGCGCAAAAAAAGGCTTAGTTTCTGGCTTGTATATGGAGTTATATGGAGTATAACAGCAAATTATAGTGTTTGAGTGTGTGTGAGATTCTTGATTGTTGGTGGTTTCCCTTTTGGGACGAGGTAACATTTGCTATTTTTACAGTTGATCACTAGGTGGGATCATTGGTATAACATACCTCCACTGCCATGATGATCACGGCTGCTTTCTTTTTGATTGTGGTGTTACTGGGAAGGTTGGCGAGCGAATGGACTCCCATGCCTAGACTGGCAATCGGCGGGAGGTCGAGCCAATCAGGGTCTCGTATTCCACCCATACAGTCTTTAGCCATGGGATAAATGGTGCCATTACCATCCCTCAAAATGATTGGGCTCTCCTGAAGACGCAAAGACGAGAGAGTTAAAACAGGTGTACAGAGAAACGCACGGAGGGCATCAGACTGTGTGATGTCCGACCTGGCCAGCAGTGAAGATGGCCACGTTACGCTCACTCTGACCCAGAAAGGCCAGATTACTGGTGGGGAAGTGGTTCTCCTGCTCAGCTTTGCCGGTGGCCAAGTCAAAAACACAGTAGCGTACCCAGCTGCCTGTTTTCAACACAGCATGAACTCCTGCAGGACGCAAGACAACAGAGGAGTGAAGCAGATGCACAGGGGAAATACACAACAAGATGGGAGAGAGATCTAAGCCATAGTCACCTTTGGAGTCAACATTCACAGCTAAAATTTCAGCTTTTTCTGGGATACAAAGTTTTTTAGGAGTGCGCTGAAAACAGTCTGGAACTTTTGGTGTTCCACCAGTTTTCACAACCTGTTCAGAAGAGAAGAGAAATAACTCTCAGCTAAATACTCAGCCAGATTTGTTTTTCATTTTCCGCCAATATTTATATAGACAAGGGGTTTTCAAACTGGGGCCGGAAAAATGGCTGGGAATTTACAAAACTTTGAGAGAGAAAGAAAAAAAAAAAATCTAAATGATAAAAAAAAAGCTAATAATATATACATATACATGTACATAATATATATACACACACAAATATTAAAAATATAATATATATAAAAAATATATAATATAAAAAAAAATCATCTGTTTTCATTTCAAGCTGCAAAGATTTTTCTCTTTACCCACTGTATAAAATAGCAAAAAAAATACAAATTAAAAATAAGATTAAAAAAAAAAATTCTCACATTGACTGTAAAATTAATAAAAGTAGATATTTTCAGTCAAATGCTCAGAACAAAAATAAATTTAAATTTTGAAAAATTCATTTAAATAATGTAAATAATATATTTAATTTTTGTTGTTTACATTTTATTTTTCTTTCTTTATTATTATTATTATGATTATTATTATTATTATATCTTGTAGAAAGGATGTTTATTTCCAAAGTAATCATTATGTATTTAGGGATCCTTACAAGTGTGAAAACCCCTGATTTAGAGTGATTCAATACCATTTGTGACTCTGGAGGAGTCTTGAGTGTCTGGGGTATATTTGTAGCAATAGCCAAAAAAAACATTGTATGGGTCAAAATCATTAGGATATTAAGTAAAGATCATCTTCCATGAAGATATTTTGTAAATCACCTACCGTAAATATATCAAAACTTCATTTTTAATTAGTAATATGCATTGCCAGGAACCTCATCCGAACAACTTTAAAAAGGTGATTTTCTTAATATTTAGATTTTTTTTGCACGCTCAGATTCCAGGTTTTCAAATAGTTGTATCTTGGTCAAATATCATCCTCGCTTTCAGATGATGTATAAATCTCAATTTCAAAATTCGCACCCTTATGATTGGTTTTGTGGTCCAGGGTCACATATATATGAATGTATATTAGTAATAGATGTTGACTTGAATATTACAGTATGTTAAGCTGTGACTATTCATCAAAATGTCAAATGTTAAATGAATGCATGCATCAATGTTTCAGCAAATGTGTCTTGGTGCGTTTACCTGCAGCTCATCTATTCTGAGCAGTCGACAGTCTTGCAGCAGTGAGGACGGGTCAGAGTCAGTGGGAGCTGCGCTCTGGCTGCTCACGCTGCTCGACGTCCCTGGAAATTTCACAGCAACATATGCACCATCGACTTTTAGCACCTTGAGTTCAAAAGAGAGAGCTGTTGCAAATGAGGGGTCATAGCAAAGCATCACACGTCAAGAAAAACAGTATGCTTGCATTAAAAACAGTTCTTGAGGTTGCATAAATGCAGACAATAAATGCAAAAACAGTGGAGAAAATACGCTTGTGGTTTGGATCGACGTGCACGCCAGCACCCACCTTTCCCACAGGGACATTTTTAACATCCTCCACGAAAACGACCTCTCGTAGAGGCCACTGCTCCTCATTGACTTTCTCCTCCTCCTTTGGAGCCGGCGTTGAGCGCCTACGCTCTGTAGCACAGCAGGTAATCGGTTAGCAAGAGCAAAACACTGCAGCCAACTAGCTTTTGGTTTCGCATCCATGTTTAAACAGTTCAAACTACTTATTTAATGCCACACCAGCATCCTTGGATATTCTCATGGCGGGTAACAAATGAAATACACTTAGGCTACATTTAACCATATAGCTGATGCTTTTATCCAAAAAGAAGCAATAAAAAACATCAAATATACCGATAGAGAACGCTAGTATGCATAAGCAATATAAAAACCTATACATAAAATAAACAAAAATTTCTTCAAGGGTGTTTGCAGAGTAATCTAACTTCTTAAGAGAGTTTAAAGCAGCAGAGTTTAATAAAATGTGTTTTAAAGATGTGAGGAAGAGCATGATTCGGAAAAAACAACAGACTTCACGTGCAAACAAACCGAATCAAATGCAACATGCAGCCAATCGGGCAAGTAAATATGCATTTATGTGGAAAAATGTGTGCAATTACAGTAGAAATACACACACTGTAAAAAAAAAAATTACAAACAATCTTTGAAACAATTTTTACTCAGAAAGCACTTTTTTTAAAAATAATCAGTAAGTGGCATTGAATTTTGAGATAAAAACACCGAAACAGTATTTTCTTGTAAAACTTTTTTTTTTTTTACGATTTTGCTGCAGCATTTTTTTTTTTTTCTTTGCGATTGCTTGAGAAGTTAACTTTGCAAATTCTGAGTGAAAAAGGTCAATATAAACCCTGTACAACAACGATCACGCTTTAGTCATTTTACAGTAAAATACTGTTAAAACGACGTTTTTTGGAAGTGAAAAAGAAATTCATTTTATAACTTACAGTAAAAATTCCCTGCACGACGCTTCATATATTTAATGTTTTTTCGTTGAAATAATCGTTTCTTCTTATCACTTGTTTACACTAAGGTTTTATCTTACACCTAATGTTGTTAAATGAATGTTTACTGCTTTATTTCAGCATCATGATAGTGTTTTTTACTGTGTGTTTAAGTCAAGTCTGTAAACAGTGCAGTGCACGTACTGTAGGGCAGAGAAGCGCTGCTGGCGATGGAGGACGTGTCACTGCATGTGGACGCCGGTGAGGGCGGAGGACCCATTTCAGTCTTCACCAGCTCTGGCTTGCTCTCCGTCCTGATGGCAAGCACAACCAATAGCACATTGTTTTTCGCTTCAATACCTCCGTGCATGTGTTTGGTGACAGAAACAGTGTCGTCTTACTTGGTCTCCTGTGTCTTGGTGTTCTTCTCCATGTTCTTCATGCTCTCGGGCGAGCGGAGCTGGAAGCGGCAGCTGTCGTTCATGTTCCACACCGACTCCAACAGGACGCCCACTTTTGGGATCCCGGCGTTTACAGAGAAGGCCACGGCTCCAGCGTGATACAGAGGGTTGTTCCTCAGGCACACCTACGGGGAAATGTGACGTCATCAGTGTAATCCTCAACGGAGGCAAAAATAGATCATGCTTTTTATAATCCACAATCACTTATCACAGTTCTGTTCGTTCTTAAGACTATTTTGCATGTTTGCGAACGGTACCCAACTAATTGCGCTAATCAAATTAGTCAAAATTGGGGTGGGTGATTTGATCAACATCCTGATTTAAAATAAACAATAAAAATCTAAAATATTACAATCACAATGATGATCGAAAACAAAGCAGCTAATTTTATTTGCGTTACTAAAAAGATCAAAAACACAAATTAAAAATAGTATAAATTTTTTAAAATTTCAAAACCAATTCTTATTAAACTTTGGTATAACAAACAGAAATAAGCCTACCTTTTATTTTTGGCATATTAAAGCTATAATCAACTCATTGGGTCTATATAACAGTAGCTTTCAACACTCAGTGTTTCTTTACTGTATGATTTATGTACACAACAACTGTTATTAAAGCTACTAAAGTTATTCAGTAAAGAGCAATTAGTGCTTTTCTCTATCTTTTGGTGTTTGATTTAACATTAAATGACAGACAGCAGCAGATAATTTATGATGCAGTCACTTTAAAGCGATACTTCACCCAAAAATTAAAAGTAGCACATGATTTACTCACCCTCAAGACATCTTAGGCGTATATAACTCTTCTTCCAGAGGAATCCAATCGGAGTTATATTAAAAAATGTCCTGGCTCTTCAAAGCTTTATAAAGGCAGTGAATGGGTGTTATTTTTTAAGTCCCATAAAGTGCATCCATCCATATTAAGAAGTGTCCCACGCAGCTGAATGAATGGTGAATGAAAGCCTCCTGTAGCGAATTAATGTGTTTTTGTAAGAAAACACATTAAGTTTCTTGTATTGAAACGATTAATTTTTGTGAGAAAAAAAATATCTATATTTAAAACTCGATTAACCATCATCTCTAGCTTCCGCTAACCGTTGTACGCACGTGAAATGAAGACATGTTCAACAGTTAGCGAAGCTAGAGATGATAGTTTATAAAATTTTAAATATAGATTGTTCAATATCGTTTCAATACAGGAAGCTTTTATTCACCCCCATAGACATGAGGCACTTTTGGATGGATGCACTTTATTGGACTTCTTTTGGACTATTGACCAAAGCACCAATTCACATCCATTATAAAGCTTGGAAGAGCCCGGACATTTTTTTTTATAACTCCGATTTGATTTCTTTTGAAAGAAGAAACTCATATACACCTGAGATGGCTTGAGGGTCAGTATGGGGTAATTTCCCTTTTTGGGGTAAGACCGAAAGCACTGATTTCTTTCCCAACTGTTTACATTCGATTAAGACGAAACCGACTTCGTTTATGAGAATACTTGGCAAGATGGGAAGCATTGTGTGTGTATCTGGCCATTCAAGTGCAATCACCTTAATTTATACCAACATCGCCCATCCATAATCATGATTAACAAAGACAAGTCAACAACCATTGCATGTTCCTCACCTGAGTTCCTACTATGATGTTGGGAATAGAAGAGATGCCTGCACTGGATTTCGGTTTCTTGTTCTTGGCTCTAGCCTTTTCAAGCATCTTTTTACGCTGACTAAAAGGCACAACACCCCTAGAGGAAAAAGACACTCAGAATTAGTTCGCAGATCACAAGCACGGCAGCTGAAACGATCAAACACGCTCAGGTGTGCTCACCACCAGTAAAGGCTGCTCTCCAGCTGGGCGCAGGTGTACAGGGCACAACAGTGCAGAGAGATGATACGCTCTCCCTGCAGCTCTGGGAACATCTGTGCACCATGTTCTAGTTTAGCAGCAACAGTGCTCAGAGTTTCATCCACCCATGTCGCCACCTACACAATACAAGTTCATGTGAATCTGACTTTGTTTTTTGGTACTAGAGCATGCATCACTCACACCTTCCTAAGATTCATTTCTCACTCACTCACTGGTAAATAAAAAAAAATACTTTCTTACCTTGTTGCTTTCGGTGGCCACAGTGGCTCGGATACTGTTGGCCGACAGGTGGGTGATCTTTTCATTGGTCAAGCCCAGGAAAGGGACACGAGGGTGATGTATAGAAGGATTCTGCGGAAACGCAAATTTATGATATTTAATTCAATCGATCAAAGCGATAGGGAATTTCTTGTCTGATGTGTATTGCAAATCTTACTTGTGCGTTTCTGTAAGGTTCGGGCTCGTTCCACTTCCACTGGTACAGTTCACCTTTGGTACTGATGGCAATCATCTCAGAGTACAAAGCCCCAATGCTGACAAACTTTGTGACATGGTCCTAAAGGATCACATGACAAGGGATAAACAGCAACTCCGCAACTACACAAATATGATTAATCGTATAAATTAACCCAAGGAAACTGGAGGCTAATATTTAAGTGTTACCAGTAGAGACTGGCCATTAAGTCAAAAAGGTCAAATATGGATGTGTAAAATTAAAAGAAGAACTTTCTAATAAGTCAATTTAGCAATCTGATTTGTTTCTGAAAATGGTTTACAATAGTTAAAATTTGACTGAATGACTCTAAAAATCAGGGTAAAAAAAAAATAAAAATTGTATTTGTTATTTGAAATAAAATAAACTAAAATTAAATTATTTTATTTCATCTAAATATTTTTAGTTAATTTATAAAATAATCTTAAAATAGAAATACTTTTTTATATATAAATACAAAATATTAAAAACCGAATTATTTTTAAATTAAAATAATCTTATATACAAATGAACAAGTTATGCCATTTAACATGGGAAACTGCACTAATCTTGCAAATAAAAAGCCAAATATATAAAATAAAATAAAATTAACTTTTCCTTGACGTCCAGTTATGAGAATCTAAACAGGTTTATCATAATCACATTACAACAAAATGAATGTTGCAAACACCACACTGACTGACAATAATACAAACAATATTTTAAAGCAAAACCGCTCTAATATTTCTCTCAAAGAAAGAAAACATTACACCAAACTACTTTTACTCTTTTAATGAGTGAATGCAGAGAACATGTTCATCATCTTTGACCCTTAAAGGGATAGTCCACCCAAAAATGTTGCTCCAAACCTGTATGCATTGTTTTTTCCTGCAGAACTCAATAGAGGTCCATATAAAGGAAACCAATTGCAATGGTAAACGAATGTTTGTTTACCAATGTTCTTCAAAATATCTTTTACACTCCCAGAAGAAAAAGAAAGAAATACTTCGGTATGAAACTAAATGACTATTGAATACATATTTTTGGGTGAACGATGCTTTAATTGTGTCGAGGCTTAAAGGCCCACCTTTTCAGGCCACCACTGGAGCTCTTCGCCCAGAGAGACGGGGCTCTGCAGCGGCACGCTCTTCTTGTCAAGGCTGGGCTCTCCCTCACGGCTGGTGGAGCCACGCTCCGCATCGAAGGAGGCTCCATCCAGCCACCTCCTCTCACGCAGCCTCAGGACCGACTCCCGCTCGCGCAGCAGCTCAGAGTCTCGCTCTAGGGGGAGAAGGAGAACTGGTATGCAATGGGGTCACACCAGTGGGATAACAGTAAGCCACTCTCTGGGAAAGACCCTTGGAATAGTGAGATTTCATTAAAAAGAAAATTGCATTTACTTCAGTCTAATTATGCTGTATTTCTGTGACAACAACCTCCTAAAACAACGGACCATTATGCCGCAAGTACGACAATGTGGGTGAAAAGGATCCATGACCATTTGTGACCCTGGAGCACCAAACCAGTCATTAGTGTACAGTGAGAATTATGCATCATCTGAAAGCGGAATAAATAATCTTTCCATTGATGTTTGGTTCGTAATGATCGGAGAATTTTTGGCTGAGATGCAACTATTTGAAAACCTTGAATCTGAGGGTGCAAAAAAAATAAAAAAAATAAAAATAAAAATTCTAAATATCATCTTTAAAGTTGTTCAAAAATGAATTCCTAGCAGTGCATATAACTAATCAAAAATTAAGTTTTGATACATTTACTAAATATCTTCATGGAACATGATCTTTATTCAATATACTTGTTTTTTTTGGTTGTTGCTACAAACACACCCCACAGTCTTAAGACTGCTTTTGTGCTCAAGGGTCACATTTAGATAATGATCCATATTTGTTTAAAGAAAGTAAAACAAGGCTTCATATGGACGCTGTACAGGCTGGCTTTGTCAGTTGGCGGGTTGCATTAGCAGCGGAAACATCTTGTTGACGGGGATGTCCAGCATGTACGGGTATAAACTGCAGGGTCTTATGGGTAACTGTCAGCACTGCAGGGCCTTTCGCAGAGAGCTCACTAAAGAAAACGACGACTAAGACCATGCAGGACAACTGGACACGCTCTCAAGGCACAGACGCCCTCACACACACACACACAACACAAACATGCAGCAAGGCATCTTGAAGTATTTGATAACCAGAGGCTGATCGCAAACCACAGATGCTGGTATATGAACAAATAATTAAGAAAAGAATAAATTGCATGTGATTAAAAAAATAAATTAAAAAAAATACACTGCAGGACCTGACCCAAAATTGTTATTACAATAGCATTTTCCTCAGATTTCATATCTTGGATTTCATAATGTTGCGAGTTGTGACTTTACATATTAAAAATACAGCGTTAACGAGGAACTCCGTGGTTGTGGTACAAGCACTTCCAGAAATCTTACTGAATGTCTTCCTGACTCTATGACTGTATTCAAGCCAGACTGTGTTTTAGCTTTTACCTCGTGAAGAGCCGAGACGAGACAATGAAGAGCGTCGGAAAGAGGGGTAGCCGAAGTAGCTGATGTCCTCAGAGAACATAGCATCCGCGTCAATGATCACGCTGGGGTGTGCGGAGTGAATGTCCGCATCTAGCAGTGACATCAAGTCTTCTGTGGATGTAGTATAAAAGGCATTGTCAGAAAGGTTTGTTAAAATGTCACAGTCTTGAGCGTCATTACCGTGGACCCATGTTCTGTGTCTGTTTACCTCCAGGTAAGTAGGACTCGCTGGCCGTGTCGTCTCCATCATCGCCGTCCTCGTCGTCTCTGCTCAGCAGATTGTTCACAGCCAAGTTAACGTCAAGGTTTGTTCGCTGCAGTTCTCGAATGATGACACTCCTGGACTTTCCCTGAAGAACCACCTGGGCCTGATTGGGGAAGCAAAACCAATCAGCTGGAAATTACACAGCAGGTTTTTCGACACATCACCCCAAAATTTTATAAATTAAATTTATGTTAATACATAGAATTAATCTTTTATATCGTTTTTTTATTTTTTATAATTGCATAAAGCATAATTTTAATCCCCGCATTTTATAAAAAAAACTACCTTTAGTTATTAATAAATATAAATGCATGCTAGAAAATTTAAAATAAGGTTTTAAATCCAAGTAGAGTATTTTACTTTAAACTGTAAGTCATGTTTCTAAAATTTCAATAATGTAATAATGTACCATTTATTTTTTCGCATACAGCATTTAGATGTCAAACCTTTACACAAGATGTTTAGCATGCTTTTATATTTGTTAACAAAAATATTTTTCAATACACTTGTTGTTAACACTAGAATAAGGTTCCATTAGTTAATTTTAGTTAACTACTTAATTAACATGTACTAAGCAAGAACAATCACTCTACAGCATTTGTTATTCTTAGTTAATGTTGATTTCAACATTTACAAATGCATTATTCAAATCAGAAGTTGTGCTTGTTAACATTAGATAATGCACTGTGAATTAACATGAACTAACAATGAATAACTATTTTCATTAACTAACATTAACAAAGATTAATAAATGGAGTAATAAATGTATCGTTTGTTCCGGTTAATACGTAAACTAACGTTAACTAATGGATCCTTATTCTAAAGTGTTACCCACTTGTTTTATTATATCCTATTTTTATATTATATACAAATATGATTACATTGTTTTATGTAATATTGTAGTATTTATATTTCAATGTTTACACACACACAATGTTTTTGCATGCATTTTATAATAACGTGAAACACTCAATACAATGCAAGCAATAAAATTTGCCTTTATCAAAATATTATTTAGCTGCTGGATGTCCAAAAAGAATTATTTCAGCTTCTTTATCTTTGTCAAGTTTTTAAAGCCTAAAATGCTATGAGTTTCTCAATTGAGAATTAAGTTTTGTAAAAGCAGCATTCACAAATATTACATGTAACTTATGAGGCAAGCACATTAAACTTAAACGGTAGAAATCAGGAATGTGGAAGAGGCCCATGAAGCGAGTGTTACCTGAGAGATGAGCTCCTCTGGGATGACGGAGGCTGGAATTACGGGCTGTGGCTGACTGCCCAGCAGCCCAGAGCCTCGATCTCTGCCAGTGCGGATCACACGGGTCTGTCTGCGTGAATCACGGGCTGCTGTGGAGGACCGACCTGAAGATCCTCCTCCTCCTGTGGCTCCACCAGCACCTCCACTGCTCCCACTGCCTCCTCCTGCGCCTCCACCACTGCTGGCTCCGCCTCCACTGCTGCCTCCATTAACTCCTGAACTCCAGCGGCTCCTGTCAGACACAGCGACTGTCAGGATCAGAATACAGCCAACAGCATCCCATCTGACAGCCAACTTCTTCACCTCACATGAATGCATGTGTATATATATATATATATATATATATATATATATATATATGTGTGTGTGTGTGTGTGTGTGTATAAACTGTAAAATATATTTTCATGAAACTTTAAATCTAATCAATCTACTAAAAAAAGAAAAAAAGTTGCATTTCATTACAAACACAAAGATTAGATATCTATTATTATAAAATAACTATATGATACATAAACATGGCTGTTTATTGCAATCTATTTTATATTTGTTCATTTGAAAATGATTCACAAACAATATTTTGTTATTATCCTAATGATCATTGAATCTAGTCAATAAAAATGTTTTGATAAACTGCACAGCTCTAATGAAATGTGTTTAATTTCTTCTTAGTAACAGAGCATCTCCCACATAAAATAAACGCATGTTTTTGGAAATGGGCTTGTTGTGCGAATATTTTCAGGTGGGGATTTTAATGCATGCAAACAAAACAGCAAAATAGTCTTTAAAAAGGTTTCTTATACCAAAGGCAGCACTGCATGTTTGCCTGCCGACGTTACCTGATGGCTGCATTTCTGATAGCCCTGGCACAACTTACCCAAGGGTGTTGCCTGCCAGTCTGCCCAGTGTGTCAGAACCAGACAGGAACCAGGGCGGATCACTAGTCCTGCCTGGCCTGGAGCTCCTTCCTGCCCCTGAGACACTGCTCAACTTTGAACTGGAAACAAAAGATGGGAGATCAGTTACAAACCTATAGTCCCACATGTGGGAGCATCACAGAGCCAATCGGCCTCTTGTACCATGGGGCGACTAACATTGGCAACACCCTTGGGAATCAGAACGGACTGCAGCTCATTCCTCAGGCAAGAGCTGAAGGAAAGGCTGGCAGGGAACTGCTAAAGATTTCCCCTAAATCATGTGCCATCATGCCCGCTAAATATTTTGGACATAAACAAACACTGTGCATTGCTTGCAGTTCAGAAAAGGAGATTTGCACTGTTGGCTTCAATCCCAAAAACAAATAGAAGCATAAAGTCCCTTGCTCAGTTCAAGCAAAAACGCACAAACAAACCACTTCAAAGCGGTCATCGTGAACATAAGAGGATGTTTTTGCTGTTTATTTTCAATAAACGCTCTTTTCATACTCAGAAGCATTTGCAATATATTTTTGTGTCTACAATTAATAACCTGTACCACCAAATATCGAAGCATCTAGAAGCTGGTGTTGTTACATGATTGCATGCGTATTTTGGTTTTTTACCACTTCAGTACTAAAACAGCACTGCTGATAAAACCAGACGAAAAAAGCTGGCCACACCTTCATAAAACGTTCTGCGTTGCTTTCATACGAACCACTTCATTAAATTCCCATCACTAAAAATATAATACAAGTGCATTTTTTGCATGCAACTGTAAGGCTACATCTATGCAATAATTACTGCATCATATATAGTGTTAATATTTGAGTCTTTTTATGCTATTCTAATATAAAAATAAAATGTCTGTTAGAATAGCAAAAAATATGCATTGCTAAGTATGATTTCAGACCAAAGCCCACAAAACGACCTCTAATCATATAAGGTGAAAAGTCAGCACACTTTAAACAGAATTAACATAAACCCAGAGAAGTCATAACCAGAAGAGGCAGATCTAGAGTTATTTTGCATGCCAGCTCATACATGCATTTTCCATGCATCTATCAGGGGTATTAATTTCTCACCCATCATTGCCATCAGGCTTGCCGAGCTCCAGTCGGTCGGGTTGGACAGCAAAGCTTATCCTGCAGATACGTCCATCCTGAAACAAAAGAACATGTCATTTCTGCATTGCTCGGTGTTAATTAGAACAAAAAAAGGTCATTATATATTTGTTGTTGTGTCATTACTAACATGCATGCTTTTTTCCCCCAATGCAACACAAAAGCAGAAATAGAAAATGTGCATTGTATTTTTATATGCAACAGTTCATAGTGAACCTGATTAGTAACTGTTTAGTTTTATGGAAATTACACTGAATTAAATGCAAGTCAAAAATCCTAAAGCAATGCATGATATAAAGTAACAAAGCTGCATAATAAATGTCACCTCAAGGAGAAATCCAGCATGATTTGGTCCAACCACACACTGCTTAAGTTTGGCCTGCTCCAATGGAATAAGGTGTGGATGACTGGCGTGTGGACAGAGAAATGTTAGCCGAGTGTTTTCACAAAACTCAATACTTCATTGATGTGGAAAGTGCTCTAAAACCACTGGGCTTAAAATGCAAACGCTTGGTAAAACATACCTGTTACAGTTGTATTTGTTGAGCTTTTCTGACACTTCACGGAGTCTGTAAGAAACAATAAAGGCATGTGATGCATTGGTCTCACAAAATACTCAACATCCACAGAAAGTAGGATTAATCAGTGTCTAAAATAAAAATGTTCTTGCTACATTATCAAAGGCACAGCTGAATGTAGTCATCATTTATATTGGCTTGAGCAATGGCCTCCACCTCTGAACCAAAACCTTGGCACGATAAAATCAACCGATTCCTGTCATGTTTAAACACTAGTTTAATATATACCCATAATGCATTTGGAAAATGCAATTTCAAAAACAGAACTGAATCTATCCAAATACTGGATGTTCAAATAAAACCAGAGGTCAAGCTTAAGTCCACAAACAAATGACTCCCAAGTCATCAACATTTGTAATGTTTTTTCACTTAATGTAATGATTTTAGAATTTATCATTAAATTAAATTGTTTATTTGCTAAATCAATTACCGAGGGATAGTTCCTTCCATAGTGGAAGATGGAGATTATGGTTTATAAACGTAAAAAAAAAAAAAAAAAAAATTATATTATATACATATATATATATATATATATATATACATATACATATATATACATATACATATATATATATATATATATATATATATATATATATATATATATATATATAAATAATACCTTCAGAAGGTCTATATTAACAGTAAATCTTTATTCTTGAGTAAATCATGGGCTAATTTTCATTTTTGGGTGAACTATCCCATTTAGAATAGGTAAAAACAAAGCATATTTGTGCAGAGTCCAATAAGAATTTTTAACAATGCATCCCTTGTAAATAATCATGCCTTGAAAGAAGTTTATGAGGATACAATAATCATAAAACTCAAGTAATAATAAAATAAGATGAAATGTAGTATGAGCCACAGTGAAAGGGAAAAAAATGGACAAAGGCACTTCTGGAAATCTTCTGTCTATTACAAATGTTTTTTGATATTCCACCCTTAAGACAAACTATAAACCAATGACTCTGTATGAAAAAAAATAGATTTAAGTCAAAACAGTCAGACATAAAAACAAATGCATATAATTTCCACCAGGAAACCTTGGGTGTGAGTGCACCATGGACAAAGAAAACACTCTGAAGGTCATGTGGTGTGGACAGGAGTAGATGCAGATGCACAGCAGACAGAGATTTATGAAGAAAGACGTTAGCTTATAGCAGTGCGCAAACGGGTCCAAATTGACTGAAGAAAAAAAGATTTCTCTCAGATGTTGGCCAACTTTAGTCCTTCAAGCTCTCCTTGGATATAAAGTGTGTCATAAACCAGCTGTAAAACTGTAAAAATGGATGCATACCAAAACCTAGTACACTGCCTACATAGGCAGCATTTCAAAGCACCATGCACTTGTTGTGTAGGAGCATTCCAAATAACTCCCTTATTAGGTTTTATTTTAGGTAGGATGCTCACTTAGTAGGCAGCTCCCTAGGTTTTGGTACAGAGCCGATGTTAAGCTTGGCATACTTGGTACACTAGTACAGCAACATACCTACAGCATCATCTGAACAATGATAAGCGAATGAGACAACTTCTGAACACATTTACAACAAAAACACCATGGTGTTTACGAACCATAAGTCGTTTTTTTTAATTATTACATAGTCATCTAAAACTATCCAGTAAGGTCTTCAGATTCTCGTCACATTTCAAAGCAATCAATACTGAACCACTGAGCAGTTCCTCTCTGTAAAAGACGTCTGTAGATGCACTCAAGAAGTATGAAAACAAGAGTAATGTCCTCAAAGCAGCTCTTGGAAAAACCTTCGTCTAAGTACTTTAAAAACAAACCTAAATCAACATGACTATGTTCTCCCACAATACCATAACGTATTACACACAGTAGGGCTGCACGATTATGCCAAAAAACATAATAGTCGATTATTCCCTTGAAAATTGCAATTGTGATTATTAATTACGATTATCACTTATTACTTTGAATGATGTTTATACCATTGTTTGATGCAACTGCATGCCATATTTTTATATGAAAATAAACAAGCTGAAAACACTAATGGAAAAGCTTTAAGTCCTTTTCTATGGTAGTAAGCCTCAAATGTCAAATATACATAAGATTGGTTTCTTCTTTAATTATAAAAGGTATAAACATTAATGGTATTAACACGTTATACTGGAAAAACCCTAAAGATAACATGTAGAAAGAAAAATAGCTCTTAAGCGTGTAGAATAACACAAATGGACTTAAAACGATAACAATTGTGGCATCCATAATTGTAATCACGATTAGAAATTTGATTAATTGTGCAGTCCTATTGCACAGCATATTATACTGGCATAAATTGGGCATAAAGCATAAAATATTGCCACAGCAACTATATATAGCACAAACAAGTTTTTCAATGCATGCATGTTATGATACAGACTAAAAAGCCCAAGATCAGCGACATCGTACTGCAATGTGCACAAGATAATATCCATGCACCGCAGCAGTCTAAGCGACGGAGATCATGCTGAATCTAGTATGAAGGGGACACGTGTGCAGAAAGGCTCTCGTTTCCTGTCAGCGCAGCAGAAAAGCCTTCAAGTCAAGGCTCATTATTGCAGGACAAATCAGTGGACAATGAAGGATGGAGGTCTCCATGTACACGCTGAAATGTTAATGACTAGTGCAAGTATATAAATCGGTGAGGGGATGACAAATAGTAATAAACACGACAACCTAGCCATAATGGTAAGAAATGCAATAACATGATAATGTGTTGGACAATAAGTGTCCGAACAAAATGCCTCAAAATTGGATTTAGTCTTGATGCAAGGCATGTTTTTTTCCTTTGTTGGAAATGATTACCTTTTGTTGCATAGTGACAAAAAAAATATATATATATATATTATATATATATATATATATATATATATATATATATATATATATATATATATATATAATTACAGAATCCAATCTATACACAATCTAAAAAAATTAAAATTCACAAAGTTTTTCACAAAAAAAAAAACTTTGCTTGTTGATACACAAGTATTGTAATTTTAACAAAAATAACAAATATTCTCATTAAAACAGATTCAACTAGATATAATGATATTATTAAATTATAGACTTTTATTTTAATTTACAGTCCAGCTGCATTTTAGTATATATATTGCATTATCTTGGGCATAATATTAAGTACAATTATTATTAGTACTATTTGCAAGCAGTTTGTTTTCCTAAAAACACCAGTGTGAATGCAGAACCCTATAACGACCAAAAAAAGTTTTTCAGTCCAATTTAAAGTCCAGGTACAAGTCAATGCAAGTAGTTTTTACCTTCTCTTTTTCTTTTCCATTTGGTCATAGAAAAGGGAATGGTAAAGCAATGTTTGTATTTAAAATGGGTTTCAAAAGGATGAATTTCGAGATTTTAAACTTTAAGTGATATAAATTTTTTGATGACTTCTAAAGTGAGATAGAGAAAAAGGCAACAAAGACTACTTTTTTTTTTGACAAAGGTAATAACTCTGGTTATGATGTAGGTTTAAGAGGTGCACTCTTGCCATAAATTAATCTATTACTTTTCCTAAATATTTTTTTCTTACAAAAAAGATTTGTAAAATATCTATTTAGGAGTCTTAGACCTTTCCAACGATATGTAATTTGTCATGATTAGATTAGGATTTAGTTGTAATATAGTGAAGTAAACGTAGGCGGGCCACCGAGGGGCCAGTTGGCAGTTAACAGGTTAAACAGATGAGCTAGCGCAGTGCTAACGGCTAACCGGCTAACCTGAGGGGATTTTTATTCATCAATTATCTTCGCGTTCAATCGGCGTATCATAAAAAACACGAGTTAAATATAATAAGTAAATCGTACACTTGAAATAAAAGTCAATGTGTGGTGTGAAAAAGCTTTAATTTATCGCATTTCCCTCTCTTTTCAGCTCCCCATCCCCCAACCCGCATTGTGTCTCCAGTCAGACGGGCCTCGGTATTTTTAGACCCGTATGTTTAACATTGAGCAGCTGTAAATACTCTAAATGTTTTATTAACGACCTCTGAATGCACTTCAAGCTCAAAACAAATTGGAAACCGCTTCTTTCTCACAAATACCTGTCATTTAGCTGCTCTTCGGTCCCGGGTAACGGGTGAACCACGAAGTGAATGGACGTCATCGGGTAAATTATTCCGATGGGGGCTTTTCTCTCGTCTTCACGGGTATGGTTTTAAAATATGTGTTTTCTTTACCGAAAGACACCGAGGAGCTGAAATGCACAACCTCTTTATCCACAAGCCGCCATCTTAACTCTGTTAAAGCGTCTTTGGGTCTGTTGGGGAGGATGCAAGTGAGACGGTGATGCTGATTGGTCGAGAGCGAGTATGTGTCAGTGAAGCGGATTGGCTGGGAGGGATAAAGGGGCGGGTCTCACCAGTCGCCTTCCATGTGTTGTGTGTGTCATTGTAGTAAATACACGGCTGTTGTTGCAGCATTAATATCTGCGCTCAGTCCTGATACAAAGCTCTTCAATGGTTGATTTACAGTTTGAGTTGATATAAAGCCCATGCTTGAGTTATCAGGCATCTCATATTTCTGAGGGAAAAACATCTAGTACTGGATTTAGCTTCTTAGACATGATGCTTTGCGGCGCATAGGAATAAAGCAATGACGTCATGCCTTTCCCACCTGTAACTGTACATTGCATAAATAAATTGTATTCATCGAGAAATGCTTTATAGGTGCAAGTAAATGCCCTGATGCTAATAATATTGGCAAATTAAGATCAGTTGAACCTTTCTTAATTCAAGATAATGTCTCTTCTGTTGTTCTATTGTAAATATTGCATGAACCTGCACCTGAGTATTGTATAAGCCACGATGAGTAATGATGTATATTCTCTCCACATTGCATTTTCACTAGTGCACTAAAAATAACATAGGCATAAATTTAAGATAAATGCATTTGAGCTGCATTTAAAATTGCCATCCGTTTCAAATTACAGTTTTACCATGAACAGACTTATACAGTAATACATGAGTGAATTCTCATAAAAAAATCATAATAATAATGCCATAGTTTTTTATTAACTTTATTAATATTTGCATATATTAATATAATCATATTTTTAATGCATTCATTCAAATGGCTTAGAATCAGAAAAAATGTTAATGGTGAAAGCAATTGAAATTATTTTAGTTAAAAAAAAGTGTTAACATTAAAAATATGTATGGAACAAGCAATATTCAATTGTCTCAAATCTATTCATGCTAAACATATAAACCTGGTTATTGTGCATTTAATTATCATTATTATTTATTTATTTATTTGAGTGTATCATTGGTCCACTCACCGTATGTACACATACATTCTGTAAAGTGATGTTCGGTAGCAATCAATTCAAAATGTCTTAATTTTTATCATATTTCATAAAACACCAAATTATTATTTTTATATAATACAAAGTTAGACCATTCTCTTTGCATAAATTGCATTCTCTAGGGTAATTGTGCATATAATGCCCAGAAGGGGGCAGGTTTTGCCTTCTACATGACATTTGCCTGATGCCTCACTGTTCAGCTGTTTGGACTCTCATTCTGACGGCACCCATTCACTGCAGAGCAAGTGATGCAAATCTGACGAAACTGTGTGTGTTATCTCCCCTTTAAATGAACAAAATCTAGTCAGGAGCAGCTCTAGTTTTAAACCAGTCCTCTTTCTGTCTCTAGACTTCTGTCCTGTGTGAAGGACGTTATATTTCACTGGATCTCTCTGAGTGTTAAATCCTGTACAGAGCACATTCAGGGCTTTTTAGAGATATCAACTGTTTAGAGGTTTGATCGTAAACACACTTTCTCCTTGGTCTTTAAATATTGACTGATATGCAATAATCAAATTCAGCACTCTTAGGGAAATATGATGATATTTTGTAATTATCATTTATTTGACTTTGATACAAGAAGTATTTTTTTTACATGTCTTGTGTAGAGGACACCAGGACAAACGGCTGTTAATATGTGTCACATATTGTACTTTTTTTATCTGGACACATTCATGGTCAATCAGTCTTTTTGGAAAAGGGAAAAATGAAATTATAACAGACCAGGAGTATTTTCCTCATTTTGTAAAGCTATGTGGTTAACATATGTTCATTAACATGCATTGTCCTTGTCAAATAAATAAGCAACCAATAAATGTATTATTATATTTATTTGTTGTGTTTCCTTGATTACAGGTAATATGAAGATTCTAGCTTTAATTAAATGAAATATCCATGTCACGGTCAGTGTAGAAATACAGGCTGATGTTATTTTTAACCAAAACTTTGTTTAGAGAGTTAAAGAGTGACTTTCTGTAAACACGTCAGATTCTATTCTGGGAAGCATGTGGGGGCTTGAGTTTAGTGCACTTTGTGCTCAGATAAGAATCTGCAAACAGGAAAGATTCAGAGAGCTAAAAATAGCCGACAGCTTCAGAATGAAATGCACTTCTGACGCTTCTGATTGGTCAGTTTATGATTGATTATTGTGCAACACTGAAAACTAAATTGTAACCTAAAAACAGTAACATCTAAATGAACTGGTCTTATTAAAAATATATATGATTTAACATCACCAAATCAAACTAAATACATACATTTATACTTAAACTTGTGTGTTAAACTATTAGAGGTTATAAAGTGCATGCAAATGATATTTACATAGCTGTTTTAGTTTCTCATTTCTCATAATCTCATATTGTTTTTGATCCAGAGATTCAGTGCTCTTTCAGAAGATGTGTAATAGCGCCCCCTAGTGTATAACAGCGAAAACACGGAAAGTTAAGATTCTAATAGCAGGTTACGTTCACAGTGTGTAGCATTTATTTAATGCTTTTTAACATCTGTACCCTTTGCTTAACTTGTTTGTGTGGTCATAACCTGTAAGATCACCAGTTCACCAAAGTAACTGAGGTTGAATCGTGTGAAGTGCATGAGCATGTTGTGGCCTCGGTGGGGTTTACACAAGCTCATGCACTCGTACAAATCTAGGCCAAAGGTTGAGTGCAGGAATTCAGGCCTCAGATGACCCGCTAATGCTGGAGAGGGAAGCCAGTGTCGTTTAACAGTATCATAAAATATTATCAGGAACATGGTTTGTGCAGATCATGCTTCAGCAGAGGGAGAACTAACATCCCTGACAGACTGTCTGTTGGGTAACTTATTTAACAACTTACTAATGTCATTGCCTTCAGTTTGGACTTTGTTTTTCTCATGCACAGTTCTCCTTTATTGAGTTAATGATGTCAATCTGTTCAGGTGTGTGTGTGTGTGTGTGTGTGTGATTTATAACTGTAAAAAAAATTCCAGTGTATGTCAAATAAAATGTACTCTCTCTCTCTCTCTCTATATATATATATATATGTGTGTGTGTGTGTGTGTGTGTGTGTGTGTGTGTGTTTAAATGTATAAAATAATATACAAAATATGTTAAATATATTAAAAAGATATGTAGATGTTATATTATATATAAATACAAATCTGAATATATATGTATAGGCCTATGTCTATATATAAAAATATATATGAATCTATATATAAGCTATGTTTGTGTTTATAAAATGATCACGTACACACACACACACACACACACACACACACACACACACACACACACACACACACTGACACACACACACATATATATATATATATATATATATATATATATACATATATAAGCAAATATACATATACACTTGTTTAACATTATTTTTAATGATATTATGGTGCAATGATGAAATAACAGAGATATTGCAGTGTTGTGAAGAAAATTGATGCTTTTTAATAGTCAATGTCACTGTCAATGTCAGCTTTATTCATATAGCACCATTAAAAACAACAACTGTTGCCCAAGGTGCTAAACAAAATATCTAAACCTTCAATAAAAACAATAACAACATACAGGTCATACAGATTGAAATCACTGAATGCACATATTAACTAAATGCTAAAGAGTAAACACGTGAGTAAATGCCCGAGCTGAATCAGGTTCAGCAGGGATCATCTTAAATATCCGCACATCAGTGTCAAACACACAGCTGACCGTCTGTGGACCATCCGCACACACAGCGCCGATCAGCCGCTGATCACGCAGCGACGCGCGCTCCTGATTGGCCCACGCTCTGCACACCTTTGACGCTGATTGGCTGGAGGCGGAACCACGACCTCGACGGCGCGGCTCGGTTTTCTGAAATATGTGAATGAACCCAAGACAGAGACAGAGTTGATCATAATGAGTCTTCAGTCTGAGTGATAACCGAGAGAAATCATGCAGCATCAGAATGGCATCCAGATCTAAATGTGTAAGTAAAAACAACTGCATTCATGCATTTAAGACTAATTTGATCTGCTACTAATAAAAAATAAACATAACATGCTTCTCATATTAATGCCTTCTTTTCGTTATGTTTCCTATTATATTTTTTAAACATGTTTTTAAAAATCTGATTTTGAATAATACTGGTCAAAGCTATTGAAATATAATAATCATGAATAGTAGATAATGTACAAACGAATCAATTGATTGAGATGATGAATTTTATTAATAATTTAATAAAACTACATTTTAAGCATTGAAAATAAAACTTATTTTTTCTGTAATTTATATATTTTATACCTACTATCCTGTGATATATATATATATATATATATTTGTGATATATTATATATAAATTGTGTATTTGACATGAATTAAATGTGCTTGATTTGCTTTAGCCTGTGAGGTGCTCAGTCTCAGACCGGAGATATTCAGAAGCTGTGGAGGCGCTGATGTCCATGAACCTCCAGCAGAGAGCGTCCTCTGATGTGTGTGAAGACCCCCAGCAGTCCAGCACACAGGTCAAGCTCACAAACAGATCCACGTCATGTCCCAAACAACAGCAGAATCCAAACCTCAAATTCTACACCATTTAAACTGATGCATATGTTTTTGCACTGCATTTAATTTGTGCATATTTAAATTAAGGCATGCCCTTTTTTTTCATGCACATCCAAAATATATTTTAAAGTGTTTATTTTATTGCATTCATTTATTTAAATATGTAGATTTCATTTGCAAATCATTTCTTTAAATGCTGTGAGTTTGTAAATAAACATTTATGCATAAAAACATGTTGAAAATGTATGTATTTCTGATTTATGGAGTGGTAAAAAAAGATAATTAAAAACGTTCATCCTGGCTTCATCCAGTGTTCAGAGCGATTAAAATCCTGAATTGTAACAATTTTTATAAAACTGCCTTGTTTTTTTAGAAAGGTGTTAAACATTAATTATTGTTATTACATGGATAATATAATAAAGTTGTAAAATAATTTTAAAAAGCATTAAATTTTGAATTTCTACTTTTGTGAAATCATGAAAAAATAGCCAAATTATATATATGACATAAAAATATAAATAAAATATATATTAAAATCTTGGTGTACAAATAGATAAAAGCTGAAAATAATCTATATAGACATTATAAGCATTCTAAATAAACAAATAAAACTAAAGTGAAAAAAAATCAGAAAATATAAAAATAAATACTTATTCAAAATAATAATAAAAACTAAAATAACATGAAATTGATGAACATATTCAGGAAATTAGTGCATATTTAATTAGATGCCTCATTCATGATATTGCATATTTATACAGAAATCAGATACACAACTATTGTCTTATCAGCAATGGAAAATATGTTGAGAACTATTAGTTTGATCATCTATTAGTGTGAGGTCCATTAGTAGTTTTACCTGTGTGCCGTAAAACGTATTGTAGTACAGTAATAAGATAAATACAGTTTTAATTTCAGTTCTCTATTGAGATTGTGACTGAAATGGCCAAAACTCAAAACTAAGACATGCATGACAATACTAGCACAATATGACCTGAAGATGTTTTTAGTAAGATTCATCCATAATGAACTGCTTGTATTTTCCAGGTTATGTCATGCATGACTCCACCGTCCAGCCCGGACAGCGACCCGCACCCGGGGTCAGAGGTCACGGCTTCACCCGAGGCCAGATCTCAAGCGGTCAGCGTGATCCGGCACACGTCAGACGCCGACCGTGCTCCGCTCAGACCTCCAGCAGATCTCCCATCAGCCCCTGCTGCAGTCTTCCAGATGCTTCCGGTGCCAGCGAGCTCCGGCTCTCCTCCGGCATCGGTGCTGTTCGTGGCCGAATCTTCAGTCCTGGTGATTCTGCCCCCTAAACTAACATCCACAGCACCTTCACTGGGTCTGAAGTTCCCCGCCATCGCTCCGGCTCCGGTCCGAGACTCGTCCGCAAACAGAGCCGCGTCTGGAGCCGTCCCATCACGGCCCCGTGATCACATCTGCACCCATCCCGACTGTGGGAAGACGTACTTCAAAAGCTCCCACCTGAAAGCACACCTGAGGACACACACAGGTACAGAGAATATCGGCTTCTATTACACTGACACACGCGAAGCGCTAGTTTTACTGTTAGCATGATTTAGATGATTAGCATGATTCAGTGCTTCTCAGCAGATTTTTACTTTGGACTGAAAACAGGGTTATTGCAGGTTTTATGAAATGCAAGACATTTTAAAGACTTTTTTATAACACAGTAAATAAATGTAAAATAAATAAATATATACGGATTGAAAAATACAACAAATCTCCATTTATTTTTATTTAAAAAATAAAAACAATGAAAAAATACAATAAATCGTTTAATGCTTGAATACCCCAGCTTTCAACCACCTGATTTATATATATAAATTATTATTAATTAAATATATATATTTCATTTAAATAAATTCATATTAATATTTTTTTGTTTGCTTAGAGGTTATCCTGATTAAATAAAAACTAAAACATTATATATATATATATATATTTATTTATGTATTTATTAATTTTTTATTTTTTTGCTCAGATAGGTTATCCTGGTTAAATAAAAAAATAAAATAATTACTGTATAATAATAATATTACTGTACCTTCTGAACACACACAGCAAAAAAAAAAACATGTTCAAATATCTCTTTGATCTTAAAACAAGATCAAACATCAATCGAAAGGCTCAGAAAAATCCACTTGATTCATGAGTAAAACGTCATCATTCTCTACAGGCGCAGATATTTGTTCTCGTCTTCTGCATAAATTCACTTGATTTGTTCAGTTTCTCAGAAACAAGGCTCTGTGTGTTCAGTTTGCATTTCAAGTAGATATATGTTGATTTAAAGAGGATTAGATATTTGCTTTGGAACACAAACCACTTACTTAGGAGCAAGATATACATTTTTGCAGGTGTGTGCAACATCTAACACCAAGACTGTATGAATTTAAGACATTCTGCTTTATTTTGAGGACGAGCTGATGATTTTATAAGACCTGCAGAAACAAAGTGAGAGTCTGGTTTACCGTTCTCAGGTGAGAAGCCGTTCAGGTGCTGCTGGGACGGCTGTTTGCGGCGGTTTGCCAGATCTGATGAACTGTCTCGTCATCGGCGCTCTCACACAGGAGAGAAGCGCTTCTCCTGTCCCGTTTGCCACAGCCGCTTTGTGCGGAGCGACCACCTGGCAAAACACACACGCCGTCATCTAACCGCCCGGAGAACGCCGCTGTGGCAGAAGGAGGTTTACCGTCTTCACAACATCAGAAACCTGCAGCCTCTGGCTCCTAAAACTGAGAGCTGACGGGTCCTTCACAGCTTCACCTTTAACTGTTTATGTATATATATATATATATATGCACTACTGTTCCAAAGTTTGGAATCATTAGGACTTTTTAAAAATGTTTTTGATATGTTTGCTGCATTTGTTTATTAAAAAAATACAGTAAAATCAGCAATATTGTGAAATATTATTAGAGTTTTAAACAACTGTTTTCTGTGTGAATCTCTGTTAAACTGTAATTTATTTCTGTGATGCACAGCTGAATTTTCAGCTTCAGTCTTCAGTGTCACATGATCATCAGAAATCAAAAATATCAAAAATATATTTTTTTTGTGGAAACTTTGACTATTAAAGGAACAGCATTTCTTAGAAACCGAAACGTTTGGGATTTCTGAAGATCATGTGACACTGAAGACTGGAGGAATGATGCTGGAAAAAATACATCAGGAAAAGTTCATTTAAACTTTAAAGTTCATACTTCAGAAATCGTTCTAATATGCTGATTTTCTGTTCAATATGCATTACTTATTATCAATGTTATCTTCTTAAATGTTGATGTTTAAATTAAAGCTGCAGTAGTACTTTTGTAAAAAATATATTTTTTACATATTTGTTAAACCTGTCATTATGTCCTGACAGTAGAATATGAGACAGATAATCTGTGTATAAATCAAGCTCCTCTGGCTCCTCCCAGTGTCCTGTTGCCATTTGCAGAAATACATCGCTCCCGGTAAAAAACAACCAATCAGAGCTGCGGTCCGTAACTTTGTTTGTGTTCAAAATGTAGAAAAATGTATATAATAAGCGAGTACACCATGAATCCATTTTCCAAACCGTGTTTTTAGCTTGTCCTGAATCACTAGGGTGCACCTATAATAAGTGTTTATATTCGGACTATTTTAGATTGCTTCGGGGATACCGCGGCGGAGTAACCCAGTACCTTTGTGATTCTTCATAGACATAAACAGAGAGAAGTAGTTCCGGCTACGATGTTCTTCCGCAAGACGCGAGCAGTTCTGTTTATTAACCGCTCGAGCGTCAAAAGTTCCCTACCGCAGCTTTAATACAGTTTCAGGTTTGGATTTGTGCCAAAACAAACAATGAATGAACATTTTATTAACTAATGTTAACAACAGTGCATAAATACTGCAACAGTTGTACTGTTAGTTAATGCATTAACTAATGTGTCATTATAAAGCATCACTCTTTTGTTAGTCTCTAAATGTTTTTTTGTTGCATATATGAATAAATACATAGTTTTTTTTAAATAAAAGTTTTCATTTTCAATACTATGAAGAACTCAGATTCATTACTCAGTAACCAATTAGCTCACCAACTTGTTCTTTTTATAAAACACACTGCATTTGTTCCTAGCCATGTTTGATAATGAAGAGTAAATGCAACATTGTAGCAGACATTAAAAAGGAAATACGACTCCACAAGGCCATTAATAACATTTTATTGACAGCAAACCTTTGTAAAGAAAAGGTAACCGCTCTGAAACTGAACAAACATTTATTTTGTCCAATTCCTGTTCTTTGTTGCACAGTGTATTGCTTTCACTTCCCTGGATCTCACAGGTAAAGAGCAACAGAAGAGCTTCCTCTCACTTCAACCAGCAGCACTTGCTCCAGCCGTCTTCAACACATTCTCAGACACTTGGGCAGACACTTCCTAATTTTGTGCATTACTGCATTATGAAATGCAACCGCACTTGTCCTCTTTCATTTAAATGCAGAAACCAATGCAATGCAATGCAAGTATTTACAACTGGATCAGATCTTTGCACTTACTGCACATTTGCACACTTGTGTTAAAAGATTAGGTTGAAAGCTTTGCATCAGTGTCTCAGCAATGGATGCTCTGCAGTGAATGGGTGCCGTCAGAATGAGAGTTGAAAATAACATCGCAATAATCACAAAATCAAAGACATTTTTAACTTAATTTCTGGTCATTATTACAAGTACTCTAGACTTAATAACGCTTCCTCCAGCAGAAATGTTTTCTCGCCTGAATCAGGAGAGAAATATGCACAGATTAAATCATTTTAACGCTGGATTTGTTTCAGTTTTTGTCTTCTCCAGATGTTAGCTGGAGTGCTTGGGGATTATTGGGATGTTTTAATCAGCTCTCATTCTGACGGCACCCATTCACTAGTGACCAAGTGATGCAATTTCTCCAAATCTGACGAAGAATCAAACTCTTTTATAACTCGGATGACCTGAGGTCAGGTCCATTAGCAGCAGATTCAGCGTTTTTTTCGATGAACCTTCCCTTTAACGTGCATCCTGGGCATAAGATTTCAACAGTTTATAAAGTTTCCGTTGTATTTTGTCACAGTGTTTCGCTGAACTATTCCTTTAACAGTTCAAACTGGACGAAGATCACAATTTTCCAGTTCATAACACAAACTACAAAAAACAAGTGCATGTTTCTTTAAAAGCATCTCATGAAACTAGACTGGAGGTTTAATAAATAACTTGGTACATGACTGATTCCTTTAGTAAGAGGAAATATTATGTGTGTATATATTAATAAAACTGACTTCAATATAATTAGATGCATATGTGTAAAGATCTGTTAAAGCTGATGGCACCCATGGTCAATAACACTTCTTTCCAAACTTCTTCAAAGCAGCTGAAGCTTCATCAGAAGAGCCCAGGTTCTTAAGTGCTTAGTCGAGATCATGATATTAATAAGTGGCTTTATGTCACGCCGGGGTGGAAACAGACGCCTGGGATAGTTTTGGTTGCGAGCAGCACAGTACCAGAGAGAGGTTCTTCATCCTCACGTCCAAAGTGAGGCCGCAGTTATGAACCTGTAGCCTGGAGCAGGAAAACAACTGGATTAAGAGCCAGAACCAATGCAGTGGGTTCCAGTGACACTGAGATTCACTCTGTACCAGTCAGATTCGGTGATGCTGTAGAAGACGGGTGGTTTGTGTTCCTCTCCGTTAGTGAATGTGGCCCCTGTGTTCTTAAAGAGCAGCCAGTCTCCGACACGGAGCTCCGGAAGCAGACATTGCTCCAGCACGTGATCCAGATCATCAGCAGACGGACCCCACAGACTGCTGGAGAACAGCGGCTCTTCTGCGCTCACCTCCTAAAGAGACCCACATTACACATGACCAACTTTAACTATTTAACAAATCAGTTTTTTCCCCACACAAATTCCGTTTTTTTAATTTTTTTAATTTTCACCCCAAATTCCTTTTTTTATTTTACATTCCGGTTTCCCCCACAAATTCATTTTTTTTTTTTTTTAATTACAGTTTTCCCCCCAAATTCCGTTTTGTTTTTTTTAGTTTTCCCCCCAAATTCCGTTTTTTTTTTTTTACATTCCGGTTTCCCCCGAAATTCCGTTTTATTTTTTTATTCCAGTTTTCACCTCACAAATTCCGTTTTTTTTTCAGTTTTCCCCCCAAAATCTGTTTTTTTTTTCTTTTTTTTAAAAATACCGGTTTTCCCCCCAGATTCAGTTTTTTTTTTTTTATTATTCCAGTTTTCCCCCCAAATTCCGTTTTCTTTTTTTAAGTTTTCCCCCCAAATTCCGTTTTTTTTTTAATTCCAGTTTTCCCCCCAAATTCCATTTTTTTTTTAATTCCAGTTTTCCCCCCAAATTCCATTTTTTTTTTTTTTTTTTTTTTTTTTTACATTCCGGTTTCCACCCACAGATTAATGTTTTTTCCTCAAAAAAATAAATGTTTTCCTTTTCCAAATTCCATTCCATGTTGAGTGACTATTACTTAAAAAATAATGTTTAATTATTTTTAGTAGTAGTAGGCTATATGTGCATTCTGCTGAATATTCGTGGCAAATACTTGTCTTTAAATGAAACCAGGCTTTTATTTTGACGGGTTGCTGTGAATACCTTTACAGTTCTGTGTATGTGATGGGACGCTAGTTTTACTCAAATCAACTCTCAGTGCAGTTCACATACTCATTTAGTGAGACAGCAGATGCAGAAATCATCGCTTCCGTGTGTGTAATAAAAGAAAGTCGCCCTTCTGCACCATTCATTAATTCATTCCAAATTTGACAAATTCCGTGAGATTCCTGCGTTAAACTGTGAATTCCATTTTTCTAACTGGATTCTGCGATTCCATCCATGTTTTCTGCATCCCGGAAATCATAGGGTCCTATGTATGATGTATTAAATCCGTATGAAATGTTTTCTGAAATGCCTTCATCAAAAAAGTGTAACATTTGTCTAGAACAGAGTTAAGTCAAAATAAACACTAACTAAAGGTGTAACAAATTGTCTAGAAAATAACTAAAATAAAAAATCCTATGCTATAAAGCGATTTAGGAATCGTGCCCGCTCAAATCGTGATTTTATGATGATTTCGATATAATCGCACAGCCCTAGCACAAAAAATGATCTTTAGATGTTCGCTGATGTTTATCCATTGGATCAATGTCACATTAAATATAAGGGAAAGAGTGAGATCTTCACCTTGTGTGCCGAAGGCATCGATATCGAATCTTCACACAGCAGCTTACTGCCAAAACTCCCATAAACCCCATCGTTCATGTAGTAGAGAAACTCAGGCTCGTCGTTCGCAGACAGTGCGTCTGAAAAACACAAAGATGTGTTTAATAAACACCTTATGATCAGTGCATCACCTATGAGACATGCAGAGGGATTCTATTTGATTTGGACGATATTGCAACATAAGATATTTAGTACTTATCCAAATATATCTCCATCAAAATAAAGCCCATGGTGCATCATGAATATCTGATGTAAATATTGACTAGTACTCACTGTGTGCTTGACCACTGAAATCACGAGCCACGCTCTTCTTAGCGATTATATTCACGGCCAGCGTGAAGGCAGACGACACATAATAAACCCCGGGTTCAGCGATGATAGACAAGCCGGTCGAGAGAGGAAAAGACACGTCCAGCATGGGCTTCAGCATCTGTTCGACCTGCATACATAAACAACACCAGAAGCTCAACGGCGAGGGGAACAGCATAAAATACAAGAAATAGATTAGAAAAGGCACAGCAGAATACAGTACCTCGTCTAACTGCGCCTCACTTCCGTCAAATCCGCTTCCGACGTCCAGAATACTCATCTCAAAGCCAAGCTCCTCCTAAGAGCAGATTCATTTAAAACACATTTCTGAAAAAGGGGGAAATACACACTAAAAGTGACATTTAGATAGATAAAACTAATTCCCTGACTCACCCCCATATCGAAAACACAGCGGGCGTCACAAACCGCACGAGAGAACGCTTGTGCATCCTGACAACAACTGGGAACGCTGAATCTGTGAGCAGAGCGTGAAATCAAAACACACCTCAGTGACCTCCTTTAGAAATGTCTTTGGCGTAACTGTGCACGAGTTATAGAAAAATATCCTTCATTCTCAGAAAAGCTTTACGGACACTAGCTTTAATGTCTAATGCAATCACATGGGAGGTTATATATATGTAAATACAGATTGCATTGCATTATGATTTCGGCTTTAGTGTTATTATTGTTTTGTAAAGTGTCCAATCAGAGCCATGTAAGAATCCGCTCAACAGCGCTCAAAAAGCTTCGTGTTAGACATTTGTGCTTTCGACAACACATTTCCAGAGGCATTTTTTAACCTTTATAAGGGCCTTTTATATCCTTGTTAGATCTATGGATCATGTTTTGTGTCAAACTTTTACATTTAATCAAATTCAATTCGAATAATAAGACTCTATAGACTGGTACCAATCAAATGAATCAATACCAACAAAATCTATTTTTTTTAATCGGCACAGAAGCAGCATTGAGTAGTATTTACACTGCACTTAAAAAAAATAAAAAATAAAAAATAATAATAATAATAATAATTATATATATAATTATAATTATTATTATTTTATATATATATATATATATATATATATATATATATATATATATATTTTTTTTTTATGATTCTTTTTCCCCTAGAACTGCCAGTAGGTGGCAGTAAGTCATTTTTGTTGTTACATAAAAAAAATGTATAATACAATATTATTTTAAAAGCATTGATCACATAGTTATATTTATCCAAACAGTTTGCTCAAAGGCTAATTCGTTCCTGAACAAAAGTGTTTGTCTTAACGAATGAATCACTGATCATTGCTGCTTTTTTTTCTGTTTTTGTTAACAAAAGTAAAAACAATATATTATCTTCTCGTTTACTGAACCGCTGTACTCATGTGTTTACTAAATCAGAGACATACTCAACACTATTAAAACAATACTACATTAGATATAGGACCATGTCTAAACACTTTCTGAGGCCACTGTGATTTCTAAAAGACTCACTTGACTCCTGTAACGTGCAGACCGAGCTCTCTGGCTCTCTCCAGCAGATGTCTGCAGTCCTTCAGCGTGGAGCCGAACGGCATGAGCGTCTCCTCGCGCTCGCAACAGCTCTCCGAGGTCAACAGCAGCAACACTCTGTTGCAGAAAACCAGTTCATAAAGATGAGGGTTAAATCAATCGAATCCAGTGCATTAGTGCGAACGCAGCCAATCAGAGCTGCCGCTGCCGATGACATCATCAGCAACAACACTACTTTGAGACAGTAAAAGCACTTTTAGCTTTCAATGTGCTTCTTTGTTCCCCTTTATGGCTTTAGATTTGCTTTTAGTTTATGAAGCTCTATTTAGTTTGTAACTGAAGCTTATTTCCACTGAAGAATAAGAAAATAAAAAAATTTGTGTGTGTTTTTTTTTTTATCAAACAATTCTGACTTTTTTCTCGCAAATCTATATGTATAACAGATATTATTCTAGAAACAAACTCCAGGAAAAAAAGAAGAAGAGAGAACGAATGTGAATATCTTTTTTTTATATATACTTTTTTTTATATATAATTTGTATGTTTACGATTCTTTGTTGTCGACTTTTTCCCACAATTCTGCATTTTCAGTGATCATTTTATCAGGACTTCAAGGACATTTTGCATTTAACTACAGCTGGAATAAAAGACAACAATATATATATATATTACTCTCGTAATCGCTCACTTTGCTTTGGGATGACATCGTGCAATCTTCCTCAGCTCTGCTTCGTTATCACACACCAGGACGGAGACGTTGTGTTTGGCTGCGTGTTTGATAAGAGACAGCTGTTTACACGAGCCTCCGAGAACGATGTCCTGAGACGGGACACCGAAGCCCTTCACTAAGTCCAGCTCATGCTGAAAGACAAGCACACACAAATATATGAATATAAGGAATAATAGATTTTATAAATACAACTGGAGTGCTATTTTAAGACACTGAGCACAGTAGAGAGGAGATGAGACTTATATTTGATATATTCACCTTGTTTGAACAAACAAAGCCTGTGCCGAGAGCCGCCAGGATTTCAATGACCACAGGGCTGCTGTTGCTCCTGACCGTGTAAAAAGGCCGAATCTGGTCCATTTTAGTTCTCCAGCGAACGTGCTGCCGCACAATCACCCCCAGGTCAGCCACAAAAAAAGCACTCTTCAGTGCCTAAAGAAAAAACAACATGCATCATGCTCTGGTATAGAGAGAGAAGACACAATAAAGCAGTATTCCCTTGTTATACTCACAAGAGTTTGATCACGGATGTGTTTATCGATCACATCTCGGAGAGCTGCGCTTCCTTCCAGCAGCTCGACGGAAAAGCGTGGTTCATTCACAGATCCCTTCATAGTCATCCGTAATCTGACGCTCTGACAGGCATAAAGCAGGTCACCTATTTATGACAACTGCAAAAAAATAAATAAATGCAAGCTCATGTGAATGATAGGGCTTGAGCAATTTTTACATAACTTTTAAGTCTTTTCTTTAAATGTATAGAGGTTTTATTTGCATATGCACACTAATAATATTATATAGCATCCTCTCCACACATTAAATAAGATTAAAAATAAGCATATATATTTAGATATTAATGCATAATGGAATCATTGTTTTAAGCAATTATTCTTTGTAGCCAAATATCATAACAATAACAATAAAGCTTGCGTTTTTACGTCGCCCACCAACAAACAAATTTATACAACAAAGTAGAAAAAAAAAACTATATATAATAATGCATTTTTAATCCTAGTTTAGTTTATATTTTCAGGTATTTCAACTGTAGTATTTTATACATTTAGCATAATTTAAATATATTATATAAAACATTGTATTTAAATAAATTACACACACACACACACACATTTATTTATATATATATATATATATATATATATATATATATATATATATATATATATATATATAAACCTAAAATTACGTATATATTACATGAAAAAAGAATAAGAAAAATAAAAACATTAATTGACGTGTATGAGCTGTATGGATGGACTTACATAAATGTTGTTATGGATAGGCCTTAGAAATATATAGTCATATATTTATGCATTTAGCAGACGCTTTTATGATTTTTATTTTTTTTTACAATGAAAATCGAAATTAGACACTGAAACGAATAAAACGTGTCTTTCATATAATGTACATACAAAATGTTTATCATATATGTTTTTTTTATTTTTCAAAAAATCCCTGATTAATCAATAATAACATCGCTATTGTTTATTTAATGCTAACCGTCACCAGTATTCAAGTCAAACGCTATTTATATTAATAACATTAAATCATAACGCGTTCGTTTAGACCGTAAGCAGTCAAGTTATTCATAAACAACTCGAATATTTTCGTCAAATATAAACAAGAGGCTAACACGTACATGTTAGCTTGTGAACCCAGAGCTAACGTTACTTACACGGGAAAAAGCGCGGGCATTTGAGGTAAACCGTCTTCTCTTTCTCGGCCGAATGTTTACGAGATGATAAAAGCACCGATAAGAGACGTAACGTTGATGTTTTGAGCCATATATCCGTGTTTTAATCTACTGAGCCTCGGACCATGTGGACAGTTTCGGGTGCTGGATGACGTCTGTTGTGAAGGATGAGCGATGAAGGCGTGAAGGAGGCGGGGCGAAGATTTAAATAAAGCAATGAAGGGGCTGAAAGGGGCGGAGCTTCTGCTTCAAGATTATGAGAGAGTGAGGAGTAGAGGTTAATTTATGCAGTAAAGGGGCGGGGCTTCTGTTTGTATAATTTGATTAGGAGAGCGAAGACCGGGACAGACAGAATAAAAAAGAAGAGTTTTGTTTTGTTTTCCTAATCTGCTTCTTTTAGGGCATCTATATGCTAGTGCAGACATAAAAAAATATATTTAAATGCTATCTTAAATTATTTCCAATAAAATCACAGTCTAGCAATATTAATCAAATTAATTAGGTAAGGCGACAATTTAATTATTACAAAATATACAGACAAATGCTTTACATAGATATTATATACATACATTTTTACATGATTATTTGTTGATGATCTTCACACGTTGACAAGTGCATGCAGCTGCAAAGCATAAACAACAGCAAATAGAATCAGTTGTAAATATAATACATAAAGTAAACTAATACCTTCAAATAACTGTTTTAACTTTTCGTTTATGTTTGCTACTTAAAAATAAATAAATAAATAAATAAATAAATAAATAAATTAATAAATAAATAAATGTATGTATGTATGTATGTATGTATGTATATATATATATATATTTTATATTATATTCAAATAATGAGTAAGATTAGCATGAAGGTGTTTAATTGTAATATTTATATATTAATATATATTGATATTGATAAGAAGGAAGTGTGCCATCTCATACCTTGGAGCCTTCATCGTCTCGTCTACAATGTTCCTGTCAGAGGATTGTCCATTTAGCACTTTTATAGTGTGATTCCAGATAAAACATTAGAAATAATTCTCAGTTTATGTACTGACTGATAGAGTATCCTATCCTCAATATTTTTGCTCTCGTCATATCGATGAGCTGCTGCTTCAGTGTCCAGTTTCTGATGAAATGAATCTAGTGACCACACTATAACCCACAGTTTATAGAGGGAGGTGTGTTTACCCTCCTCTCTCTCTCTTTCTCTCTCTCTCTCTCTCTCTCTCTCTCTTTCTCTCCTGTTACTTTCCGCTTGAGATGACTAACTGATGAAGATGCTGACTTAAATAGCACTTTTGAAATAGTAACACCAAGATGTAGCGATTAGATTTAGAGAAATGAAGCATTGCATCACTTTCTTAGCAGTGAATGGGTGCCGTGAGAATGAGAGTCTGATAAAAACATCACAATAATCCACAGCACTCCAGTCCATCAGTTAGCATCTGGAGAAGACAAAAGATGAAACACATCCAGCATTAAGGCATTTTTGCTTGTGGTTTCTGGCTAAAATGGTCTATAATCCATAATAACACTTCCTCCAGTGAAAAAGCCCATCTCTTGTTGTCTCTCACATCAAAGTCCACCCACACCTTTGTTGTTTTGGACTTTTTTGGCTTGTTTTCTCCGTGCAGATCTCTCTCCTGATTCAGACCAGAACACTTTTTAACTGGAAAAAGTGTTATTATGGATTATAGACTCATATTTTAGTCTAATTTGCAACATCTTATTTGCTTCTTACAAACACAGTGCTGTGGAGTGCTGTGGATTATTGCGATGTTTTTATCAGACTCTCATTCTGACGGCACCCATTCACTGCAGAGCAAGCGATGCAATGCTTCATTTCTCCAAATCTGCTCCCATGAAGTCCAACCTAAACATTTCTTACGTTACAGACACAAATTCCTCTTTTGTGTAGTTCCCTTTTCTCCGATTGCCGAGTCCGTTTACCAAAAATGGTTTCATCAGAATGTCAAATGAGCCAACTGTGCTTCACAATAGCTCTGTTTGTTTTAGTCACGTCAATGTTGCTCGGACTGCTACACTGTCAGTGAAAGTTTCTCTTTTGCGGCACACAAAAACAGTTCCGAGTTTTGTGCCTGCTCCCTCTGGACTATAAATGAGAGTATGGCATCTAATCTAACATAACATCTACAGCGGCTCGGAGTCAACAGAGCTGTTTGATAACCATTGTTCTTGGTATAATGGTGATCTGTTTCTGGAAGGACATGTGGTTCCTCAGCCATGTGCAATAACACCCGACTGCTGTTGAGCAACAAGATTTCTCCTAAAGAAGAGCTTTAAGGCTTCGAATACAAAACAAAATAAAGGAACTCTGCAATAATCTAAAGTATTTCAGAAGAGCTGATCGGGAGAAAACATAAAAGATTAAGTAAATGGAAACTGCTTTATGACTTTGCCTCATTTCAACTATATTTAAACACCATTTTAATATGTTGAAAACATGTGGAGGTCATTGGCACTGGGCTAAATAGACAGACAGTGAGTTCATAACAAAAACAATAGAGCTTATCTTCTGTTTTCTGCCTCTGTCTGTCACCTTTCATCTCTCCACCCATGTACATCAGCACCCAGATGAACACCCATTTCCTTAAACCCTTTTTAATAAATATCCACCTTTATCTTGACAAAAAGAACATCAGTTGGATTTTAACTCGATTAGTCTCTCAGTCTGAATACAAAGGACAGAGAAGTAGATTTGAGAACTGTAGCAAAGTAAGCATATGACTTCAGAATATTGTTTATCGTAATACTTCTTTGATAGTTACATGTTGTTTTTATTAATTTTGTAGCTTGGCAGATGTGTTCCCAAATATGGGAAGCCCATTTCTGCCACAAAAAACTTTTTATCTCGCAATTCTGAGTTCACATCTCGCAATTCTATTGTCAGAGTTATTTTCCGTTTTGCTTTAGTTCTGTGTTCCTTGCTTGCATTCTGACTTTCTTAGTTTATGTCTAACGATTCAGATTTTTTTAAGTACAGATTTGAGTAAAAAGTGTAATCGAGACTCATCAGCTCACAATTCTAACTTTTCTTTTCAGATTTGCTAGTTTATATCATGCAAACTGCTTTTGTTTTCAACTGCAGCATGTTGGGAAAGAATGATGAATAAATCATTCATAATATTTACATTTATGCAGTTGCTTTTATCCAAATCGACTTACAGTGTATTTAGGATATGTGTGTTCCCAGGGAATCGAACCCACAACATTTTGTGCTGCTAACGCAATGCTCTACCATTGAGCCACATTATTTTTGGAAATCAAGCAGTGTTTCTTATGCCCCAGGCACTCGGGCCGGCGGGCAGGTGACCGATTAGAGCGAGCGTGCCCAGACATGTCCCTATCGGTCTGGCCACCGGCCCGTTAGCGGTCAGCCCACCCTGGTGTTTGATCTGGGGGTTTGGCTCCAGCCAGTCCTGGCATTGTATCCCAAACAATGCACCCCAGACCTACTGAACTCCATAAACATATCCCTTTGTGGGCTTTTCCTCAATCTCAGGGTGGGGAACACCCGCTGCCAGGAAGAGGGACTCCTGTCTAAAAAAAGACCGCTGTGCCTCCCTCGCTGGCTGCTGACTGGGCATTCCTGCCTTTGACCTTCAGGGAGAAGTCAGCTTCATAAATACACACACGACTGGATCATAAAGGGGTGTGTGTGTGTGTGTGTGTTTATATATGTAGTTATTATGCTATGATTAATATTTTAAATAAGCTTTTATTTATATATTAAATAATTCAGGGTTATTGTTATTAACTAAAAAAATTGGTTAATTTAAATGAAGCTGAAATAAAAATAAACTATAAATATTATATAAAAAAAACTTAAACTAAATACAAAATGTAAAATGAATTATTTTCATATTTAATATTTTATTTAGAATTAACTGGAAATAAACTAAACACTAAAAACTGAACTAATACTGTGAAAAAAAGAAACCTAAATAGCAGTATTTGAAAAAGAAAACTAATTGCAAAAGTACATAAAGTAAATTATTATATAAAAAAATAAAATAATATTGTAATAAATTAATATTATATATACTGTAATAGTAGGCCTATATAAATAATATAAATAAATATAATTTACATTTTATAAAATGTATGTTTTTTATAATTTATGAACCAGTATAAAGGGAAATAATTACTTTTTTTCTGCTGTGTAATTATATTTTTATAAACATTTTAAAAAGTATAAGAAAAGTGAGTCTGACTCTGAATATAAGGCTTGGCCTTTGGGGGGTGAATGAAGACACTGGATGGCTTACTGTTAAACACCCTGTATAATATATTATGTTTTTTGCTTATTTATTTATTTGTGTACTATTTTACATTTTCATTCTGGAAGTGTTCCTTTAACTGGAAAAAGAAGCCGGACTCCAGACTCCAGGGGTCGCTGTGGCCCGCGGCTGCGCATGCGCAGATCACAGCAGCCAATCAGCTGATTCTGAGGAAAGCCTTTGGAAACACTGGAGTGTCATTATGAATATCAAATCCTAAAACTGATCCTTTGAAAACTACTGAGTTTCAAACTACTGAACAATCATCGCTTCATCTCGTTCGTGGTGAAATCAGGTAAACATCCGCTATTCGTGCGATCTCTCGGCAACGTCTGAACATTTAGCTGTTTTTGCTAATTTGGATTAGAGTTTATTTCTTTATGTTTATATGATTTATAAATGCGTTTTTAAGTTGTTAGTTTATATTAAACATCTCATATGTAGTGCTGTGTAGATCTGATAGTGTAGACCAGTTCTCTTGTACTTTTTGTATGAAGCACTGCGTGTTTATGCTATGATGCTAATATAAAATCATCATCAATAACAGCCTCAAATTCTGATTTATACAGTCTTCTGTCACTCAAATACATTAGTTGTCAAATAACATGAAGATTAATATTATTCTTATTTAATACTGAGATTTTATGCTTCAAATTGATATGAATCTAAAGGGAAGTTCTGTATGTAATGGAAAGCCCTGCAATATTAGTGATTAATGATTATTCACTTACATTTTTAAACTAATGAACATTTCTATTATCAGTACATACGTTTCTAGTTATGCATTTCATCAGTTAGTTATTGCTTCTTGTATATTCTTGTAGAGGAAAACATGTCTGCAAGCTATCGGTTTAATAAATTCTCATTAAAATGTCAGAGTAAAATACAGTAACTCAGCATTAACTTACCCAAACTAGTCCCCAACTATGACTTTTTGTGCCGGAATTGGTGAAAATGTTGGCGAATCTGAATTACTAAACCGAAATTATTACTTGTGCTTTTGTAAATTAAAGAACGGTTGCATTTTCTTGATGTATTCGATTGAATGTCTGTTTGTTGGAGCTGGTGTTTGTATATTTCAATCAGTTTATGAATGTCTTACTGCTTTAGACTCTCCATTTCTGGCTTCTCAGCAGCCATGACTGAGTTTTGGCTGATTTCGGCTCCTGGAGAGAAAACCTGCCAGCAGACATGGGACACACTAATGACGGCCACAACTCGGACAAACAACCTCTCCACCAACAACAAGTTCAACATCCCCGATCTCAAGGTCACATCACTTCCTCTTCCTCTTTTTACAGTCCCAGCTGGAATTTGTGACATTTCACATGATGGTGTACAGATAATTCTTCATTATACTGGATGGTGATCAAAGTGTTTTTCTTCTCTAAACGCTGTAGGTCGGGACATTAGATGTCCTGGTGGGGCTGTCTGATGAGCTGGCCAAGCTGGACGCGTTTGTCGAGAGGTAAAGTTGTTTTTCTGTCTTTTTCTTTACATTCAGCAAATCAATTCCAATGTAAAAGTCATGCAAAATCAACATTCACAGTCTGCCAGACATGTTTTTGGATTCTAATCTCTCTTTGGCCCTCATTCAATCTAAATCTATAGATTTTTCCCCGAAGCTGTAAATAAAACAAATATTAGTGGAGTATGTTTTACAGTAGACTATTTTGGTCTGGCTACTTCAAAGTTTCACATTTAATTCAATGTATTTACATGCCATTTCTTTGTAATTGCTTGTAAAACTTACTAGTAATTTCTGAAAGAGTGATGCTTGACTATAATAATACTAATTTAAAGGATTTTCTGCCTTTCAAATCTGTCCCTGAATCACAAAACCAGTCACAAGTGTCAATTTTTGGAAATTGAGACGTATATATATCATCTGAAAGCTGAATAAAGTTTTCCATTGATGTATGGTTTGTTAGGAGAACAATATTTGGTTGAGTTTTTGTCACAACTATTTGAAAATGTGGAATCTGAGGGTGCAAAAAAAATCTAAATATTGAGAAAATCATCGTTAAAGTTGTTCAAATGAATTCTTAGCAATGCATATTATTAATACAAAATGAAGTTTTTATATATTTACGGTTGGAAATTTACAAAATATCTTCATGGAACACAATCTTTACTTAATATCCTAATGGTTTTTGGCATAAAAGAAAAAGCCAGACCAAGTGTCTGATATATATAACATGTATTTTATTTTAACTTGGTTTGGCCGCACCAGACTGTTGGATGCGAATCGTTATTTTAATCTAAATCTAAAAAATTAGAATTTATCGGCCGATATATCATGCATCCATAACATTTATTAACCTGGAAACCATTTATTTGTTTGGATGCAATGATTTGAATTGATTTCCAAATTAATGCATTGATATTAATAGATTTTTAAGTACAGAATTTATCATGCGTTTTACTAATTTAAAGAAATAAAAAAAAAATACAGTGAACTACTCTTTTAAGAAAAAACATATTTAAGGAAAGACTTTGAGAGTCATTGCTTGGGAATCATTTTCCAATGAACCAATGTGATTTTAATCTATAGAATTATTAGATTTCAGATTTTTAAAACCCTATATTGTGATGTTATCAGAAGCCGTTATACTAAATTAAACTGGGCTTCTTGGACACCTGAATCATCCGATATGTGGCATGTTTTGATGACTTCTGTTTCTCAGAGAATGTCCAATCTTGGAGGATTGGAGATAGTTTTCAGAGGGCTGTGATGTCTTTTGATGCCGTTCACAGTGTGGTGAAGAAAGTGGCTCAGTACATGGCTGATGTGTTGGAGGACAGTCGAGATAAAGTCCAGGAGAACCTGCTGGCTAATGGAGGTGAGAGTCACTGGGATCTGTGGCATGAAATGGGATTGCTGGTTTGTTGAATTAACTCTCATTTTCTGTGCCGTGATTTAGTCGATCTGGTCACCTACGTCACAAGATTCCAGTGGGACATGGCCAAGTACCCTATCAAACAATCCTTGAAAAACATTTCTGAGATTATAACCAAGGCAAGTGATCACATCCAATTATCTCTATATGAATTTTGGAACTAAAATTGGCAGTCAGTTTTCGTTTAGCACTGGTTGCTTACAGTAAAATCGCGTAAAAAAAAGTCATGCTGTTTTGAATGAAACTCTCTCCTCCTGCTGTTCATCAGCAAGTCACACAGATTGACAACGACCTGAAGGCTCGAGCTTCAGCCTACAACAACCTGAAGGGAAACTTACAGAATCTAGAGAGGAAGAATGCGTGAGTAAACTCAGACATATCCGACTAAATCTAATTTTAGATGTTTTATTTCACATTCATTATTTAGGCTTTATAATACATTTATTAGGGATGCACCGATATGAAAATTTTGACCGATAACCGATATTTTTGAAAGCCGATAACCGATATTTCGGCTGATAAATCTAAATCCAAATTTGTATATACTTTTTGAGAGCCTGATTATAAAAAGGTCTCATCATTAAAAGCCACATTCCTAACACTGGATCATAAGCAGCTTGGTTTAAACAGTGTACATTTTAAAAATAGTTTAGCTTTGCCATTACCAAATTTCATCATTAAAAGCCTTACAAATAAATTAAATAATGCAAACGAGTTGTCTCAGGTCAAGTGTTTCTGAAGGATATAATGCATTATTTATTGGCTTTAAGATATCGGCCAAATTTTCTTATCGGAATGATACCGATAACAGAAAAAGTTTGAATTTATCGGCCGATATATCGTGCATCCATAACATTTATTAACCTGGAAACCATTTATTTGTTTGGATGCAATGATTTGAATTGATTTCCAAATTAATGCATTGATATTAATATATTTTTATGTACAGAATTCATCATGTGTCTTACTAATTTAAAGAAATAAAAAAAAATGTACAATGCAAAATGCAGTTTTTTTTTCATGCAACATAAGTAATTTAACTTTTTTTTAACGAATATTCACGCACGTCATTTCCATTGTACTGTATACATCTGTCAAACTCCAAAAAAGTAGTCCAATATAGTCAATTTATGTGTGTTACAGTGTACTACTCCTTTAAGAAAAAACATATTTAAGGAAAGACTTGAGAGTCATGGCTGGGGAATCATTTTCCAATGAACCAATGTGATTGTCGTTGTGTCGCCAGAGGGAGCCTGCTGACCAGGAGTTTGGCAGATATTGTCAAGAAAGACGACTTTGTGCTTGATTCGGAGTACCTCATTACTATGCTGGTGGTCGTACCAAAGTAAGTGATAGATTCCAAATAGGGCGGGGACATTTTTCTGATTTTGATTAATTCGAATGTAATGTTTTGACACGATTAGATTTTTTATAAATCGAAAAATCGCTATTTTAAATAGAAATCCTATCAAATGTTATAATCAGACATGTTGACAATATGCTACTGTTAAGATAAAAGAATAAATCTGACCTTATAAAGACCCACGTGATTAACTGCCCTTTAATTAGATGGTTTAAAAGAAAACGTTAATTGAATCATGCTGTTGTTTAAATAAAAAAAAATATAGAAATTGAGAATCGTCAAATGTCCTGAAAAAAAAACATTTTATAGTTATTGCCCAGCCCTAATTCCAATTAAAACAGCCTCTCTGAACATCTTTATGGATGCACACAAAGCTACTGTGTTTATTTTTCTCAATGCACATACTAACAGCATGTTATTTAACCCTTTAGGACCAATTATAACGACTGGCAGCGCACTTACGAGACTCTTGCAGAAATGGTGGTGCCACGATCTACCAAGTAAGAAACTCACAACAATTCCATCAGTCGGTCACTTTTATTTAGGTTCATAATTCCGGAAGTGTGTTGCATGTATAAGGAATTGTGCACCTGGTCCCAGAATAGAAGTTAAGGAAAATTGATCAAATGCTATGAGAACACACTTTCTTTTGATTTAAGATGATGAAATGATTCGTATTAAGTAACATATAAGTGTTTTTTAAAAGGTGTTTAAAAAAAGATTAAATTGGGTTTTTGGGAAAGTTGATTGACGAAAGGTTAATTTGATATTTTTGGGGAAATCAATGCGTCTGATTGGCCGCTGGTTGAGGAGAACATGTTTAGGACTTTAAGAAACCAATTAACTAATAAAGAAGAACGAACAGACACTATTTACCAATTGATTTTTTGGTTAATCACACTGGTGATTGTCTAAAGCAATGATCATTTTGATAATGAGAACTTTCTCATATATAAAAATATAATTTTGAGTGAAATATTAGATTGATTATGATATACATTTGAGATTCTCTCCTAACACTAGTGTTATTTTCTTCCCTGCAGTTTGCTTTTTGAAGACCAGGACAGCGGGCTGTTTACCGTCACGCTCTTCAGAAAAGCCATCGATGACTTCCGACTCAAGGCCAGAGAAAACAAGTAAGCAGCTGTTTCCAGCTCCACCGTGTGGTCGTGAATCAGCGTTTAGAGGATCTTAATGCCTTAGTCATCCCAGTGTCTGCTTCACAGGTTCATGCTCCGGGACTTCCAGTACAACGAGGAGGAAATGAAAGCAGATAAGGAGGAGATGACCAGACTCTCCACTGACAAGAAAAAGCAGTTTGTATGCATCTGCTGTCTGGATGCTCTGAGCATTTAGCATGTTACTTCATTTGAGCTCCTTCATGCATGTGTTTGGTCTGCAGGGTCCACTTGTTCGATGGCTGAAGGTGAACTTCAGCGAGGCTTTTATCGCTTGGATCCATATTAAAGCTCTGAGGGTCTTTGTGGAATCAGTGTTGAGGTAGAGACACAATACAACATCTCTTGAAGTTCCTAGAGAGCTCATATCATGAGGATTTTTCTTATGGATTATGTGTTATTGTATTACGCCGACTTCATACCCAGTCCAAATTTATTTATTGCATTTATTTATTGCATTTATAAGCATTTATTGAAACTAAACTGCAGCTTCTACAATTTGCAGACGTCGTCTAGATGAGTACGCAAACATTTTCAACAAATATCAACATTTGTTTTATAAATTTGTAGCTTTATAAAGAGGCTGTTCTTCTTATATAGGATGGGATGGTGAAAAACTAGTTAAAACTACTTTAAAATAAGTGATTCACTGAAATTGCGGCAACCGGATATTTTCGTCTAAAAATTCAATTTTTGGTTGCATTTACCTTTGGGAAGAAAAAATCGAAACTCGAAAAAATAACTTTACTTTTTTACAAATTCATTGCATATGTACCTGAACTGTTGTCTTCTTTTTATGATTTATGTTTAAATAAATCAAGTTACACATTCTTTTTATTACAGCAATCATTTAAATGTTTATATTTCAACAACAAATTAGAGTAGAAATGTGATTGTTTTTAGAAAGTTATATGCGGTAATTAAAATTTTAAAGTGATTTATTAATAAATTTATTTTATTGTTTATTTTTTTTTAGGTATCGATTTTCAGTTAGACAAAAACTTGGTTTCTGTAAAAATAAATAATAATCAGCGTAATAATATTAATACATTTACAATATTTAAAAAAAGGTTTTTGGGTTATGCATGTAACCATGTAACAAGACACTGCTTCTTCTAGTAGTGAACACTATTGCATTCCTCACACTGTTCTAGTTCCCTTGAAAGGGAACACAATTTTTTTTTAAAATTCCAGTTTCGGTTTCAAACTGGTGCATCCTAAATTTTAAGATTCGGTTTTGCCCCAGAGTTTTCCTTTAAGTGCATCACTCATTTAATTTATTTTTTGAATTCTAAACACAGATATGGATTGCCGGTGAACTTCCAAGCGATGCTCTTGCAGCCCAACAAGAAGAACATGAAGAAGCTGAGGGAGGTTCTGAACGATCTTTACAAGCATCTGGACAGCGGAGCAGCTGCCATTATCGACGTGAGTTTTTGTTTCCTGTCGCATAAATGCATGGAATTATATTACATTACATTTTCATGCAAGCTTTTGACATCTTTTTCCTGTTCCAGCAATCTGCAATGGATATTCCAGGCTTGAACCTCAGCCAGCAGGAATACTATCCCTATGTGTACTACAAAATCGACTGCAACCTGCTGGACTTCAAATAGAAGAACCGCTTGTTTAGTCTGTGGGAATAAATTTAATTTAAATTAAACTGTATACTGTGCTGAACTCTTGTTTTAGTCTCTTTGCTGTGCTCATTCATATTCAGAGATACGTCTCTATTGTCATATCTGCCGGCCATAGTACTTTGTTTACATTTTAGTTTTAAAGAAAAGTCGTATGTGCATGTGAATGAAATTATGTTTTTTAAGTCATTCTGCTTATGTTTTGTCTGATGTCAGTGATAGATATCAAAATGTGTTTTTAATTAACCTTTATTCTTGAAAATAAACCAGTGGTCCATTTAAAGAAACGAAATGAGAGAAGTGTTACAAAGATGCAATGTAAATGTGATGTTATGTACATTTGGTGTAGCTTATATGTGTGAAATTATTGTGTCATGGAACCGAAATATAAAATTATTCTAAGTAGAATGTGTGGTGTTTGTTTGTAAAACACATTAATTAACTAAATTTGCATTTCCAGAAGGCAAACACAATGAGATGTGCAAATAGATGAATGACTGAAGGAAGGATAATTGCGATTGAATTAGGGTGAAAGAGTTTTATTATAATAAAAATAAAATATATATAAAAACCGGTAGGCTGTTAATGATTAATCGCGGTTTGGAAACAGTTATTTTATAAAAGTGCAAAATAAAAAAATAATTATAGATAGATAGATATAAACATATTATATTACTTAAATATTAAAGGAAATATGTTTTTAATAATTAATTGGCTTTAATAATGAATCGCTTTCGTTCCGCTGTGCCTGTGTTTATATGAATGCGCGTTCACGATGAGGAGAATGACCGCAGATGCGCGCGCGTGTGCATGAGGATGCTTCTATGGGCTCGATGGGCTGCGGGGGAAGCAGATCCGCCACGATCGAACCCCGTTATTACGAGAGCAGAGACACCGAGTCGACGTGGCTGACGAGCACGGACACGGACACGCAGCGGGCCGCCGGTACCGGAACCGGAGAGAGCGCGAGCGACGATGACAAGACCGCAGCGGGAGCCGCATCAGGTGAGAGTCACACACGATCATCTTTTTAACACACCGACACACACGCACACGCTCTTTAACGATGTCACGGTGTTTATACTTGGGCCTAATGGAATGCATCTTCGCAGTGTATTGTTTATGATTATGAATATGCAATTGTCATCTGAAACACTCTCCGAGGCCCATAACGCAGAACTCACAGATGCAAATAGCAATATATAATATTTCTAACCAAAATTTACCATGGTAACCATAGAGCCGACATCCCATAGTTACACTGCGGCATTAGTCATCAAACTCAGGTCAACACTGAACCAGGGGCCGGGGCCCATTACAGGACACTTTCAAAATGAAATAAAACAACTACAAATCAAGAGGTTTCTGATTTACCGCTCAACAGCTTCTTGGTTACTTTTGAAAATCAGGATTACAGTATGAGGTTTATATTTGAGAAATTCATTGAAATTAATAACATTTTTATAGATTTAGAACCATGCTCTAAACATTTTTATAGTGTAGAAATTCTGAGTGAACAATATTTTTATTTATTTATTAGTATTTACCTTTTTTTCAAATAAAAACAAACATCAGATAGAACATTAAAACACACAAACACACAAAGTGAGTAAACAATTTATTTGTTTGTTTGTTAATTACTATTTAGCTTTTTTCAAATATAACAGTATAAACAAACATCATCAGACGGAACAAAATAAAACACAAACACACACACACACACACACACACAGTGAGTAAACAAATAATTAATTAATTAATTTGTTTATTTGTTTGTTTGTTTGCTTATTTATTACTATTTAGCTTTTTTCAGATATAACAGTAAAAACAAACATCAGATAGAACATAAAATAAAACACACACACACACAAAGTGAGTGAACAATTTATTTATTTATTTGTTTATTTGTTTGTTTATTACTATTTAGCTTTTTCAAATATAACAGTAAAAACAAACATAATCAGAACATAAAATAAAACACGCACAAAAAAAGATTAAACAATATTAATTGTTATCCTTTATTAATATCAATTTATTAATACTAATCTTTTATCCTTGTCTAGTAAATCATGAATAACTGTAAATTTGTTGATTAGTAAAAAGCTTCTAAAACGTATAAATGTAATTTTATTTACATTATAATATTTACATTTTTATTTATATTATTTTAGATTTAAATTTTGACTTGAACTCGTTTTATTTTATTTCATTTAATTTTTTTAACAGAAACTAGAGTCGATTAAAATAAGTTAAAAAGCAAAACAACACTAGAGAGAGATCCGCTGGTGTTCGTGCATATGAAGCTCTTGTGTGTTGTTGTTGATGTAAAGATCAAAAGGAAGAGAAGCCTGTGACCAGAAGCTCTTCTGCCAAAGAGAAGAAGCTGGTGAACGCTGGCACCCAGTGTGGAAGAAACCCCGGCGGCACCCCAAGGAGACCAGCGCACAGAGACCAGGTCTGACGGGTGGAGATATGGAGAAATGTAGCATTGCATCACTTGCTCTGCAGTGAATGGGTGCCGTCATGATAAGAACTGATTAAAACATCACATGATCCACAGCACTCCAGTCCATCAGTCAACATCTGGAGAAGACAAAAGCTGAAACACATCTTTAAGACGCTATAATCCTCCAGTGAAAAAGTGCATCTCCTGTTGTCTCTCACATCAGAATCCGTTTAAACGCTGCTTGATCTGTGCAGATTTCTCTCCTGATTCAGATTGCAACATTTTTTGCATTCGTTTCTCACAAACACACAACGTTTGTCTACTCCAGATATTAACTGACGGACTGGAGCGCATGTTTTTATCAGCTGTTTGGAGTCTCTTTCTGACGGCACCCATTCACTGCAGAGCATCCATTTGTGAGCAAGTGATTTGAGTGACCCCAAATCTATTTATCTTCATCTGTTATGATATATAATGTCTTCTCATCATATAGTGTATCTTTATAGGCTGATTAATAAATATATATAAATATTTTTTTTTTGCAGGATAAGAGTAAATCAAAGACAACCCCTCAGAAAGACGTGGTTAAAAGTGTCCGATCCGACTGTAAACACAGAGGTGATGCCTTGACATGAGTTTGATGCTGTCAAACACGTCTAATTAGATGCATATGTTAAATCGTCTGTGTGTCTGCATGCAAACGCTGAGCGCTGGAGCGGATGCTGACCCTGACCCTGACATGCTGCAACGCCTCATTTGCATCTCTGAAGTGTTATTTATTTCCCTCCAGTATTATGTATTTTCATCAGTATTGTGATATTCTAGTGCCTAATGAGTCTGTGTGATAATGCAGATGTCTCAGGTTGTGATGGGATGAAATGAAGACGCAATCAAACACAACATTGTCTTGTTTCTCTGCAGACTGATTTAGTTATGATTCAGTGGAGTAGTATTTATTTTTTTTTTTTTGTTTGTTCATGATATCATTGTTTACAGGGACTCAAAACAGCACAAGAATATTTTGAATTGATATTTTACTATAACTGATAAAAAAAAAACAATAAAAAATCTGAAATGGAAATATTTTCTTGCTTACATCTTTTAAATTGCACCAATGTGTTTGTGACATACTGTGCTGATATGATAGAAAACATTGTAAAATGTGATGATTTATCAACTTTTGAGTCATGTTTGGATCAGATTTAATTTTAAAAGCAACAGAAATAACAAAAAATCATATTACATAAATGTATTTTAATATGGTAAAATTACTGTTTGTATTTCTAAAGAGTTGGAAAAAATACATATAAATATATTTATTTTTTGTGTGTTTAATATTACAAAGAATCTTCACTCTTTATATGAATAAGTAAAATCCACAGCCCAATGATTATTATTGTATTTTATTATTCTATAGATCATCACTCACCGAACTGTTTTAAAATAAAAGTTACTGGTCTGTTTTACATGCATGCACATTTTTACACATTTATTTACATGTTCTTAGCTTCCGTGATCTCAAGTGATGCTCCAAACATGTCAAGAGATTAAAAATCTACAGCATTTGTGCAGATGTTAAAAATGCATGTGCAGTTATACTGTAAACAGACTATACATTAACTCGACTCGATGGATATTGCAGTGCTTAAGAAGGCAGTTTTTCTAAGGCAAATTAATAATGGGTTAAAAGGAATCGAGAGACACTTCAGAGCTAATGAATAAAACATTTTCCCTCTCAGCTGATGAATCAAACTAACAACATCCTCACAACGAGCCCTGGCTCTCATGCTCACTTCATATCAGATTATTAAAGGAAAAAGGCAATGATTTAACAGGTACAAATTCAAGTTTTCTGTATAATTAAACACTGATTGTTACATTATAGGATGAAAGACAGAAACAATTAACAAAATACTGAACACACAACAGGAAGAAGTTGCATTGAAAACTTCACTTGAATAAATATAATAAAACAACTCTTTGTGTTCTTAAAATAAAGAAATAAAGCATATAAAAAATGAAATGCAGTATATCAGCTGTTCGGATAATAAAAACAGAAATACAATCCCCTGATAAAAAAAAAAAAGTTTAAAAATAACTCTTAAAAAAAGCCCTTAAAAAAGCCCTGTGTGATTAACAGATTAGATTTAAATGTGGAATCAAGATCACAATGACCTTTGACCCCAGATCATATGAAACGATACAATACTCCATTGTCCAAACGCTTGAAAACTTTCATCATCATCATCATCATCCCCAAAAACATGTCATGATTAAACGCTGTACATCCCAGGATATTACTTAACATATCACGCATAAATTATTAATCATTTACTAAAAATAAATGCAACTCTTAATGTTTATAAACTGGGCCTGACATACGACTTGCATTACTCAATCAACATACGCATAATTTACAGTCAAATCTCACCTAGATATGAGAAGCATGAGCTGTACAAATATATCCACACCCCTCCAGCATCACAATATTAAAGTCATGAATAAAATAAACGATGTGCTTTGAACCATCAGCTCTGTGTCGAGTGATGTATTTGTGCTTATTGTTTTAATACGACTGTATGTCAATTAACGAGACACGGTTTTATTGTGAATATACGTTTTCCAGCACCATTGGTTCACCCAGCTACACAAACGTGAAACAAATCCAGCTTCAGCATCAGAGGAAACAGTCCTGCGTTCATCCAATCAGCAACGACGACACCGCAAATATGCAAATCAGATTTAGGAACGTCCGTGTTAAACGTGGAAGAAGAAGATAACCCAGGATTGACTCAGACTTAATTATTTCAAGTGTGAAAAGCCCTAGTAAGATATGTTTATGAGTTAATGAAGCAGTAAGCCCCAAGAACCCGTGGTTTACAGTGAATTTATAACAGCTAAGGGGCGTTTACACACCGAGCACCAAACTGTAAATAAACTGTAATTCATCGACTGGCCACTGGAGGCTGGCTGCAAAAGGAGTCAATCCCATGTTAAAATGCCCGACTTTATAGAAGAAGAAAAAATTATTTTGGTCTATATATATTCTTTTCCCCTTTGTGAGAACTGTTAGGTGGGGTGAATTTATATTAAATTATATTAAGCCTTAAAAATTCTGCATAATTAAGTGCATGGCCACTTGAGTGACAGTTGGATTGCCGCAGCCATCAAGCTAGGTGGGCGTGGCTTCAGCAACCAGCTCCCGCCTTTTTGCCCATTTTAGATGATCCAGGAGAGACGCCTGGCTCCGCCCACTTTGAGCTTCAAAAACGCTCTTCAGAAAACTACGGGTGACATCACGGATAAACTACGTCCATGTTTTTATGCAGTCTATGGTTTACACACAGACGTAAGGTACGCAAAGCAATGTTTGTAGAGTAATTTCCAACAGCTTCGAACGTGGGCCAACCAATCAGAATCAAGGACCCGAACTATCTATTTTCTAAGGAACAGTCATGTTTACGAATGTTCTCAGCGCAATTTTGCATTAAAATCCTCATTTCAATAGGAATCCATGCAATCAGGAGTTTCACATGAAGGTGATTTCGCTCATGTGTACGAAGACTCAAGAAAAACATATTCGTTTCTCATTACTTATTCATTTAATATCAAAAATTCGCTACCTCGTTTTAAGTAAATAGTCGCCACGTTGTATTAATTTGATCCTAAAACGAGGGAACAAATGAATACGTCATGAGAACTGATCATTTTGTTCTTATTTAACTAAAACGAGGGAACGAATACATTATTGCGTAATACGCTGCTGTCACGAATTGGACCAAGACAAAAAGCTGCTTGGTTTGAAAGTCTCAATAGACAATTTAATTTCTCTAACGTAACCACGTTTTACAGGACAGAAGTGTGTTTCTGTGTGTGGAAGAACTGCTACACATCTATAAGAGTTTATCGGCCCTGTGTATCACAGTCCTCAGATCTAGACCTCATTGATAGTTCTCTCCGAAGGCCGGTATTCTGCGCTCTTCTCTGACGTCGTATCGATGAAGGACTGAGTCTTGCGTTTCAAGCGCGCTCTCTTGTTGGCCAGAGACAGGCTGTGCTTGCTCGAGGCGATGATGTCGGAGATGAACTTCTTGCAGTCGACGCAGACCTCCATGGTGCTCCAGTCTTCCATCAGCTCTTTCGGGAGCCCCATTTCCTCCAGAGACGAGGACGACTGACGCCTGTGCTTGGATAATCTTAGAGAGACACGATAGAGACGCTAAAAATAAAGAGCAGAGCGGCAGAGATGTGCTGTATTCTGGGTTATTATTGTACCTTGTACCTGGACACTGTGCGCTGGAGGCTGGGCTTCTCTGGCTTTCGGCCGGCGGCGTCCCGTTTCAGAGTCGAAGTGGACGGACCCAGAGAGTAAATTGGGAGACTGCCATAAGGCTTCGATGGGAGGCGCATCTAGAGCAATAGAAAAGGAGTGTTATGCAAGCTTGCCACGAAAAACATAAAAGATTTAGTAAAGTCAGGGGCGCATAAACGGGGTGTAACAGATCGTACTTTTTTACAGCATTGTGAGCACACCGGCCTGCAAAAGTGGAGAAAAAAATAATGCAGCCTCACTACTTTTGTCTAAAAAATACAAGTAAGCAAACAAAACTCTGGATATTTCTTACCTTTTACAGAACTGACAGGTGTAGGACCAGGTAAAGAAGGAAAACCGTTTCGTTCGGCAGCAGAAGCACAGCTGGGTGATAAGAGAAATATCAGTTCATTAACACGGTCATACTCAATGTGTTTGCAATAACTTCGCTTGCCGAAATAAAAACAAGCATGTGCAATAAAGCTAAATAAATATACTTGATATTTGTCGATTAGAGTTGTTTTAATAGTTTGAGTTAATTTTGATCAAGCTATTAATTTTGAAATGTGGCATTTAGCATGTCTTTTTGGTAAGATTTATGCAATATACACACAATTTTTTAAGAAGTCTTTTCTGCTCACCGAGGCAACATTTATTTGATTAAAAATACAGTAAAAATTGTAAAAATTGGAAATATTATTACAATTCAAAATAACTGTTTGCTGTGTAAGTATGTAGTAAACTGTAATTTATTTCTGTGATGCTCCGCTGTATTTTCAGCATCATTCCTCCAGTCTTCAGTGTCACGTGATCTTCAGAAATCATGAAAATATGATGATTTACTGCTCAAGAAACATTTCTGATTATTATCAATATTGGAAACACTTCTTTTAGGAACACAAAGTTTAAAAGAACAGAAATCGAAATCTTTTGCAACATTATAAATGTCTTTATTCTCACAATTCAATGCATCCTTTCTAAATAAAATAATTTTACTGTAGTTTATTGAATGCATTAAACTTTTTAAATGCAGCTTCCTCTGAAAGGTTGCTCTAAATAATAAAAGCAGTTCCCACCTTCCCCTTCTTCATGGCGTTGTAGATGTCTTTGAACTGCTGAAACTTCTCCAGTTCGGCTTTGACCAAAACCTGCCGAATGTGCATCACTTCCTCCACGGTCAGAGACAGACACTCCACCGGGAAACAAAACTCCTCCTGTCCAAACACATCGGCCAGACGTCAGCAGAAAGACAGAGGATCAAGTTTGTGGACGTTACCCATCACTTTGTAACTCACTAGGGATCTAGAGCTGTGTCTGGAGGGCGGCAGGAAGTGACGCACACTGGTGGGCGTTTCCTTCTCGATGGAGTGACGGCGCTGAGCGTGATGTCGTCTCTCCGGCTGCGGCGTGGACGAGATCGGGAGGAACATGGGCGGAGCTGAGAGACAGAGGACGATAGAGACTCTTTAATTATCAATATTATTAGCAGGCAATGCAGTATGAAACCAGTCAGAAACTGGACTTAAATGACCTCTGGTTTCACTAGATGTCAGAGAGAATAACGGTTTTAAATCAACACTTGCTTTACTTCAGAAGCCAATCTGAAAAGGCAATAAAAATTATATATAAATGCTTCAAATCAATTTGTGAAATTATAATCTGGATTTATTTTTACAGCTACTCAGCAACTAAAAATAAAAAGTAGAATAAATACATATTAAATATAGATTATTTATTAATTTTAAATTAAATTTAAAATAGAAGAGAGGATTTAGTAACATGATGCTTTTATTTTTATAGAGCAGTGTTATTTTAGTTTTAATTATTAATATTTTGAATGAGCTTTTTTTAATATATTCTAAATATATCTATTTTGATTTAATGTATTTTTATTTTGGTTTTACTAATTATGTACTTCAACTTCAAACAAGTTTCTATAAGCGTTTACATTTTCATTTTTAATTTAATTAAAAAATGTAGTAAGTTGGTCAAGTGCTTTTGTATTTTTTTTTTTTATATTTCTATTTAACTTAAATTTATTTTGGTTTTAGTCATTGTTATATTTCGACGTCAGCTTATGTTATTTCAGTCAGTTGTTTTACCGTAAGTTTAACTTTTTCATCTATTTATTTTTTATTTTATTTCAGCTTCTTTTCAATTACCAAGAAAACATTTCATTTAAATTAAAAACATTTAAGAAATCTATAAAAAAAAGTAAAAAGAAATAAGAAAAAGAAAATCATAAAATTATTAAAGTAAAAACATCTATAAATTGTTTTTATTGTATTTGCTTATATATATATATATATATATATATATATATATATATATATGTGTGTGTGTGTGTGTGTGTGTGTGTGTGTGTGTGTGTGTGTGTGTTTCTCTAAACAATAATAACAGAATATTGGACATTAAACTCTGAGTTGAATTAAAAATAATGCAACAAACAGTTTCATAAACATATAAATATAAATAAGTGTGCATCAGGAAGGACTCACTTTTCTTGCTCAGGACGGATTCTTGCGACGTGTCGTCCATCACGGATGTAGAGATGCTGGAGCAGCTGGCTGACCTTTGACCTAAGGACTCGTCCTGAACGAGAGAACACATCACTGAAGATAACTGAAGAGTATACGGCCAAAAACGATGTGTAAAACAGTCCTCACGTCTGAATCAGAGCTGTCCAGTTCAGTCAGAGTCGGTGCTTGAAGTCTTTTCCTCTGAAAGCCTCCGGAGCCGTTCTGCTGAAGAGACACGCTATTGGCCAACGGCAGCGTGCTGGAGACCTTCCTCGCATCATCCGAGGAGGAGACGTCTGGAGAAAACAGCACAGAACAGCACGTGAAGAGCAACAAGAGATGCAAGGAAAATGAAGGATGCATTTTAGTTTTTTAAAAAGACGTGTTGTGTTCTCATGATCTCTGTCTTCATCCTGTCTTCATTAATTCTCAGCATGTATGACATTATTTAATGCCTAATCTTGATTTTAAGGTTTGAGTTATGGTCAGTGACACTGAAAATGCAAACATGAGCCAGAAGTTTCCTGCTAATTCCAAACAGCCGCAGAAAATAAATGTTTTTATACTTACATTTGACATTAAACACACTATTTGAACAAATTGACCACATATTTTAAGTTAAATGATACGTTTAAAACGTATTTTCATCTATAAAAAATGTTTGACTTTTTTTTCTTTTTTTATATGTATAATAAGAGCATTAAAACAGATGCATATTTAGAATAAAAAATAAATAAATGCACAAGTTTTTCTCAGAACATACTGTGCTTTTCTAAACGTGTGCTATTCTTTCCTTAAAATGCATAACAGCTGCTTTGACACTTTGTTATTAATAAGAACACAGCACATAACATTTCACAAGACACTTATTTTAGTGATAAGAAATATGAAATAGTGTCAGAATATGAAAAGTGAACATATGAATGTCAGCTCTTTACTAATGCCATACAGAAATGTAATATATGACATATATTGCTTTATATCAAGAGTGATATTGCCATATATGTTACCTATACATTCTCTGGATAGATGAAGATATAAGTTTATAACAAATATAAAATCCCCTGTTTATGTACATATCTATATAATCATTATATGTAACAACCATATAATCAACAATGCACAGTATATTTTATTTATATATGCAACATTATAACTAATTCATAATTGATCTACTTTCCCTTGTGCATGTTTCTATGATCATCAGTATAATAATAATAATAATAACAATCAGTGTTAGCAAGATGACTTCAAAATGGGTTTTTAAAAAAAATGGACACTTTTCGGTTGAGGGTCTATACAAATGCAGCACTAGATGTGTGTGTGTGTGTGTGTGTGTGTCTCACCAAATCGACTCCTGCGGATCATATCGGGCGACACGGGCCTCAGCTTCCTCTCAGATTTGATCTCCTTCAGAATACGCTCATGTAGACACGGAGGACGTTCGGCCTGCGGTTTGAGTTTACGCTCCGCCACCTGTCAATCACACACACACACACACACACACACACACACACACCATGGAGTATCTGAGAAAGAGTTGCATGAGTAAGAATCAGCGTGGGTGTCTGAAGTGAATGAGCAGCTCTCACGGGGTTCAGCGGGGGTCTGGATCTGATGAACTCCAGTATGACTTCATGAGCGCTCTTCTTTAACCTCGGAGGAATATCTCCATTCACCTGAGACCGATAGAGAACACATGCACACACACTGATCTAAACCAGAGAGACTGTCAAAATGCTACTTCAACAGCAACAAAACTGAGTGTATATTTTCTAAAATGAGATTTATGCATCAGCTGAAAGCTGAATAAACAATCTTTTTTCATTGATGCATGGTTTGTTAGGATCAGACAATATTTGGTCGAGATGCAACTGTTTGAAAATTTGGAATATGAGGGTGCAAAAAAAATAAAATAAATCAAAATATTGAGAAAATCATCTTTAAAGTTGTTCAGATGAAGTTCTTAGCAATGCATATTACTAATCAAAAATTACGTTTTGAAACATTTACGGTTAGAAATCTACAAAATATGTTCAAGGAACACGATCTTTACTTAATATCCTAATGATTTTTGGCATAAAAGAGAAATAGATCATTTTGACCCAAACAATGTATTTTTGGTCATCAATGTATTATACAGGCACAAAATAATAAATAATGAAATATATAGTTGTTGTTGTTTTCTACCGCAAATTTAATTCAATCCCAAAATGCTGCAGCCATATTTAACCTCAGATTTCACCGTTTTTTGTTTGTCTTTTTAAACAGTTTAGCAGACACTGTTCGCATTTTTGGTGCAAACGTCATTAAACCTCTTATAATTGTGGCCACTGTCTATTAATATAGTCAAGAATAGGCAATAGCTATTTGTTTTGAATGCAACTTCTGAAAATGTTAATTGGATCTTTGATAATTAAGTCAATGTGTGGTTTACATGCCTCATTCTATTTTGATGCCACAAACCCATTCTTGTGCAACATTTCAGAAAGTAGAACAAGGAAGGGAATGCATGAACTTAATTAAATGATGCAATGCAAGTCACAAAAATGCATAAAAGCAAATGCAATGTAAATGAAATATGTTCTTATAAATTAACTGGTTGAGATTGATATAAGCTCTTCTTCTGAATAGATGCATAAGCGTCAGGGCGGCTCACCATGACCTTGCGTAGCTTGTAGCGTTTGGAGCGGATGTCGTCCATGAGCATCTCGTACGGCGTGAGCTGGAACTCGATGGGAAGCAGATTATATTCCCGCTCCTGCACCTTCTTCAGCTTCACGCCGTTCCTCAGATCTCGCATCAGCTGCACCCAGAGCCACGCCTGACCCAAACACACACCCCAGGGCTTTTTCAACACAATATCCATCATAATCTATCATTCTCGTTTGTGTTTCTAACTCACAAAAATGTGCTCTTCTGGAAACATTTTTAAAGTTCAGAACATCTGGTATTTTAAGGGGTTTAAACCCTTCGTTACCCGAACATTCCATTTTTTCAAAACATTACAAGAACGTTACTTTTAAATATTCCCCGAACATTCTGAAAGAACTAGAAACATTTAAAAAAATGTTACACTTGCATTCAACTGAAACATTTCAGAAAACAAATTCTGTTTTTCAGCCAGAACATTATTAACGACCAAATAACTTTGAACGAATGCTTGTTTATAACTTTGAGAGAACCTTGCTCGAACGTTAGCCAAAGTTTCTCTCATCTGAAGGGTCTTAACTGTCTTTTAAACTCAACTGGATGAGGAGCAAACAGAGCCAATCAAATGTCTCCATTCTTTGAATGGCAGGTCTCTTACCCAATCAGCATTCTGCAGCTCGTTTAGCTCCCTGCCAGGTTCGTCAACAGCATCCCCCTGCATCTTACACAGGTTCTGTCCAATCAGAGCGAGACACAACATTTCAGAGTCGAGCAGAATCCTCTAGAATCTATAGACACGACAGGAAGTCTATTAATACATCTGACAATTAGATGAATCTCACCAAAGCTGTCAAGAACACATGCAAAATAAAGTTATATTTTACATAAGGAAAAGGAAACCTGTTTTGAGATTTGTTTGCAATGTGACATTATTTTCCTGACAATTAATGCCTTTTGCACATGCACTTTTATTTTCTGTTTATGAATTTACAGAGTAATGAATTTACAGGTGAGATAAATAAAGGCAAAAAAAGATTTTCCACTTTTTTACTGTTTTAGAACAACACTTAACTTATATTCATTATATATTCACTTGCCAAAATGTTTATATCACCTATACATTTATATCTCTGTAAATTCAAACACATTTGATATAGAATATTAAAAACTAAAATTAATAACTGGAAATAAATGTTAAAAACTGAAACTGAAAAATAAATAAATCCTAAATAGTGAAAAAAAACGTATAAAATGATAAAACACATGACAATAATACTAAATAATAATAAAAAACTTATATAACTAAAAAACATAATAAAATAAAAACATAAAAATTTAAGTAAAATAATAGGTAATTACATTTTGCATAAGAAAAATAACACCAGTTTTAATGTTTTGTCATTTTAAGTAATTTCCCAGAAAATATGAAAATATAAATAAAATACATATAATTCAAAATATTAACCAAAACTACAATAGCATATCAACTATGCTTAAATAACAAATTTTATATATAATATAAAAATAAAAATTACTAATTGGAAATAAGAAATGAAATGAAAACATCAAAATCAAAAGAAAGTAATAGGAAATTACATTTTGCATAAAGCCTGTTTTTTTTTTTTTTTTTTTTGCATTGTGACATTATTTTCCTGACAATTAAAGCTTTCTGCACATGCACTTTTTTTTAGGAATTTACGTGTGAGATAAATAAAGGAAAAACTATATATATTTGCTATAATAAATTGTTCACTGATTTACTTTTAAAACACAAAGAACAGCACAACAGACCCTCCTCATATTCACTTGTCACGCATGTTTAGTTTTCTGGTTTTATTTCAAGTCATTACTCCCTGCAGCTGAGCCCAAACGGTGGCGTCATTACATCGTTTTGGGAATAAAAGGCTTTACGGTCGGTAACAGTAAACCCTCATGAGAAGGAGACACTTTGTAAAGGCTCATCTTACACACAGAAGCCCATAAAGATGAGCTGCAGAGCCACAGCAGACAGTAGAGAATGTTTCTGTGTGAAAGTACGAGACATTTCAACGTGGAGATGCTCTAAACGCATTTGTGATCACTGTATGCCAACACAGAGCTGACACTGTCAGCACAAAGCATATAAACGATGCCAACGCCATTAGGACTCGGAGGTAAATAGTCCACCTGTAATGTGTTAGTTAAGGTTTCTTACACCAAGAACAGCTTTAAATTAGATTTTCATGATGCTGTGCCTTTAAGACTTCTGTGTAAACACCCTCTGAGCAAAAATGTCAAACCACAGAACAGGGTTATAATCAACAACTAAAACGTGAAAATACAATTAAATAATAATTTTAGCAAACTAGAATAAAGCTGATAAAATAATAAAAATTAAATATTATTTGTAACTAAAGCTAATACCCTAAAAAAAACATTTTCTTAATAAAATGTCAAAAAATGTAACATTTTATTCCAGCTAGTTGCCAATGCAACACTTTTTTTTTTGTTTTAGTTTAAACTGAAGTACTAATATAACTAATAAAAAGAAATAAACTTAAAACAAAAACACTAATAATAATAACAAATAATAAACATATAAAAAATAATAAAAATTTATAAAACTTTAATTAAAATAAAAAAAGAACATTAGATGAAAAACTAACATTACTTACTGGAAATGAAAACTTAAACCGAAGTAAATATAAATTAAACCTATATATATATATATATATATATAATAGATTCTAAAACCTCATCTACTATAAAAATATAATAGAATATCAATTATACTAAAATAGCATAAATATTAGATGTAAAACTCTAATTACTAACTGAAAATAAATACAAACTAATACCTAACTAAGGCTAATACTGAAAAAACTATATAGTAATATAAAAAAAATAAAAAAAATACAATTACTAAAATAAATTAAACAGAAAATATAAAAATAAAACCTAATTCAAAGTATTAACACAAACTATAATAGTACACAAATAACACTGTCTCAGATATGAATGTGAATCTAGCTACATGAGGAACATTAAATGATGAATGTAGCTTGATTTGCTGGAGTCTCACGTCTTTGGCGTTCTGGATCTTCTCCAGGAAGCTGCGCAGCTCTTTGGTCTCGGCGTACAGAGCTCGACACACGGCCTGGTAATGATCGGCCGCGTCTGCCGGCGTGGACAGGTGAAGAGCACACAGCTACACACACACAACACACATTCATTCACTATAATTAACCTCATGTTACATATGCATCACATAGATGTCCGTGTCGGGAATACACAACGATTGTGTCATAAATTAGATAAATGGACAGAAGGTGTTGTGAGTCACTGTTGGCTTCAGCGTCTGTCTGCAGCCCATTAGAGCAACAAAAACATCAACACATACTGGAAGTATTCTGAACATCTCATACGGATGTACGAACACAGAAGATCTGTGCACAGTACGCATACTATATAATGCAGGAATGGCGGAAAGATTTAGATCATGTGTGCAGCTGGAACAACAAACAGTTTAAAGCAGCTCAAAGTAGAGAAAACATACTTAATACACACATACATATATATATATATATATATATATATATAGAGAGAGAGAGAGAGAGAGAGAGAGAGAGAGAGAGAGAGAGAGAGAGAGAGAGAGAGAGAGAGAGAGTTTAAAAAATGTTTATATATTTTGCTCAATGCATGCATTTTTTTTTTTTTTGCATAAAAGCTAACGATTAAGAGTTGAATTAAACAGCTGTGACACAAAACACCAATCGAATGAAGTGTAACGTGAAAGGAAGTGCAATTATTTGCATCAAACAATATTTCTTGTCAACAATCATTTTTATGTTTTAAATTAACAAACTGCCACTTTTTTATATCTTTTATGAAACTTGTTTATTTAAAAAGTCCTGTTTTGTACATAATTTTGGGTCGTATAATTAAGATTATTTTTTTTTTATTTATTTTTTTTCTTACACCAAGGCGGAATTTATCTGATAAAAAATACAGTAAAAACAGTGAAATATTTTTACTATTTAAAAAACTGTTTTCCATGTGAATATCTGTTGAAATATAATTTATTTCTGTGACGTTCAGCTGTATTTCCAGCATCACTGTCACATGATCTTCAGAAATCATTCTAATTATTAAATGAAAACTATTTCAGATTGCGTGATCGTCGACGCAGATGTTAGTCATGTGACATCACTGCTGCATAAAGTCAAAGTCACTACAAATAACCGTAGCCTGTGAAACCTTGATGATGTCGCGGTAGCCTCGTATCCGGCAGGGCTCATCCTCGTCTTCCTCAGTGGCGTCGTAGCCTTCATCAGCGCAGGAGTTGCTCTCAGCCTCAGACACGTTCGTCATCAGGTCGATGAGCTTCTCCAGCGGAGGACTCAGCTCTCGCTCCTCGTTCTCCTTCAGCCCGAAATCCAGAGCCTTATAGATCATGACGCCCAGAGACTCGATCGCCTGCGACAAAACAACATCAACCGCAATAAATGTAACCTGAACGAGTTTCTTCCTTCTGTTTAACACACAAGAAGATATTTTAATGAGCGAAGAGTAGTATTTGCATCCATTCTATTGAAGTCAATGGCTACCGTCAACTCCTTGGTTCCTCAGAATATTGTTCAAGGTTTGAGGATGAGTTCACAGTACATTACAGTAACAACTGGAGCCAGAATTGTGTCATGTTTGACTGGAAACATGACCTTTGACACCATCAAGAAGACTTTTTCTTCTCGCTTGTACAAGCGTATAATCAGAACAGTCATGTGACCCATTTTTCACGGTTGTGATGAACCAGTCGAGAACCACCAGGAGATGCTTTCTATTCGGTCACATCACTAAATGACTGACTTATTAGTGTAGAATTGTTAGGATAATCATTTGCATACCCTTCAGTGACTTAGTGTTGATTTTATAATATGCCATAAAAATATTTAAAAGTCACACTAACACACAGAATACTCTAAAAAATGTTAGGGATTTGCAAGATAAAAAAAATAAAATAATTAATGATAGAAATCTCTTCTGCTCAGCAAGGCTGCATTTATTTGATCAAAAATATAGTAAAATTGTGAAATATTATTACAATGTAAAACAACTGTTTTCTGTGTGAATCTGTGTTAAAGTGTAATTTATTTCTGTGATGCTCCGCTGTATTTTCAGCATCATTACTCTTCAGTGTCACATGATCTTCAGAAATCATGAAAATATACTGCTCAAGAAACATTTCTGATTATTATTAATGTTTAAAACCATTGTGTTGGCGAATATTTTTCTGGAAAGATCAAAAGAACAGCAATGTGCGAATAACAACGCACACCTCCTGTGGCTTTAATTTACAAAAGCACTGTAAAAAATAATTCACTCCATGAGATTAGAATTAAGTTGGCTCTAGTGAACACATCATAAACCTGAAAGGTCAAAGATGCTTGGTCTGTATGTCTCTAATTGACCTTTAAAATGTCACCAGCTGTAGACATCCAATTAATGAACTTGTGGAATGACAAGACAGCCGAGAAAAAACATTTATTTAGAAGAACACAGATGGGCTGCAATCGTCTCTGAGCTGCAGGAGATAATGTGGTCAGAGAGCTGCCTTTCACCAGTGAACTATTAAAAACATTTGTTCATAGAAATAAAGATGATAAAAAAATATATTTATATTACTTAATTAGGTGACATTTCTAATTTAGTGTAAGCTGAAGCAATAAAATTACTAACTGGAAATGAATACAATTTAAAAAAAACTAAAACTGAAAAAAAAAAAATTAAAAAGCAATAAAAAAGTGTTAATTTAAATAAAGTTGAAAAAAAAATTTTGACAAAAAAAAACAAGTAAACTTATTTATGCAACATTTCTATTTTTTGTTTAGTTTAAGTTGAAGCACTAAAATTACTAACTGGAAATAAATACAATTAAAAAATAAATACAAAATAAATAAATAAAATTGAAATAATAAAAAAACTAAAAAGCAATTTAAAAAAAATTGTTCATTTAAATAAAGTTGAAATAAAATAAAAAATAAATATTAGGCAATAAAAAAAGTTAATTATTTATGCAACAATTTTTGTTTAGTTTAAGCTGAAGCACTAAAATTACTTGGTGGTAAAATCAATAAAATATAAAACTAATCTAAACCTTGAATGAATACAATTAAATCCTAAAAAGGAATCTTAAAAATAAAAATAAAATATTGAAATAAAATAAATTTAAGAAAATCCTTAAGATGCAAAACATTTCTAATTTTTCATTTCGGTTGAAGCAGTAAAATAAATAAAATCTAAAACTCAACTAAAAATAAATTAAACCTTAAAGGCAATATTACAAAAAATAAAAAAAATAAATAAATAACAAACAATTTAAGAAAATATCACAAAATAAAAATAAAAACAATTCAAAATGTTAATAAAAAATATATAAAATCTTTTAACAACTGAAGCAGTTATAGCAGTAACATCTGGAACAATGAAGAGCTGTGAAACATTTCTAAACTAGACTGAATTAACAATGTTTCTGCTCCTTCACCGATGTCATGAGGAATCACTCACCTGTGTGAAGGAACGGCTGGGATTACACACACCTGAGGGAGAACAGAAGAGAAGATGAAGAACAACTACACATCCATCTAACAATCCTCAGCGCTGTTTGTTCTCACAGAAAAACACACTACTGACGGCTGCAAAGGGGACACAGATCATCTTCGTGCATCTGATGGCTATTAACACAATAGTTCACCAAAAAAGATGATTTAAAGAAAATGTCCTCAACGTTCAGGAGATTCAAGATTAGGATGATTTTTTTTCTTCATCAGATTTGGAGAAATGTAGCATTGCATCACTTGCTCTGCAGTGAATGGGTGCCGTCGGAATGAGAGTCTGATAAAATAGTTAATAGTTTTTTATTAGTATTGTGAATTAGGTTTTATTTTAATACTTTACATTTTCATTTGCATTTTTGTTAGTTTTCGTAATTTTTTGTTGTTTTTATTAGTACGTATATATAGTTTTCCTTCATTATTATTTCTGTTTTAGTTATATTTAGTACTTTTTTTTTACTTAATAAAAAAATGAGAAATGCTGTCATTATAGATAATCAAAACCATCAACCAACTTTTTCATGTCTTAAAATAAAATAAACTTTAACTGAAATAAAGTAAAATAAAAACGACTTAAAAGTATTTTCTATAGTTGCCAATGCAACATATCTCATTTTAATTTGGTTTTATTAGTTTAAACAGAAATAAAAAATAAAAAATAATTAATAAGATAAAAACGCAAACACAATTTATTTTTAAAAATGAAATCAGAACATATAAATATTAATGTAAATAATAAAATATTAATAAAAACTAAAATAGAATCTCAATTATATTAAAATAACACTGATTGGCAACTAGCTGAATTAAAATAAGTTTAAATAAGTTTGACATTTTTATGTTATTTTATTTCAGTTCATATTTATTTTATTTCAAGTAATGAAATTAAATATTTATTTATGTATGCATTTGTATGCATTTTTTTTTTTTATGGTTTTAGTTTTAGTTAATCATCATAACTGTTTTATAAATACCCAAAACAAATCCTAAATGCAACTGGATAATTTTAGCCAACAATGTCAATAAAGTCACACACTGAGCAAACAGCAAACATATTTCATTTGAACCAGTAGTGCAACATTTTACACACAAGAAGCATTATAAATATAGATTTCTGATCAAGAGTTTGTGTTTATCAGCATGTTTGTTTATTTGTGCATCAGAGAGCATGTAAACAACGGTGACTGTGAGCACTTACATGGCTTTAATGCTTCATTAATGCTGTCTTATGATTATTTTAGACTAATGCATGCTCGATATTAAATCTGACCCGCAGATAAAAGCCTATTTCACAATATCATGCCATATATATATCAGTCCTGTCAAAAATGCATGACACAATTATATCCAATTCTTGCACATAAGGTGATGCATTCAATATGATGCACATTTTGTGATGCAGAACCCTACTAGAAGGCAAAAAAGGGAATTATATAAGCCGTTTCAAAACATCTGCACCCAAATCCATCAGTTTATCATCTGTATAGGAATGCAATAAAGGTGTTGATTTGTCACCTGATCTGACTCCGGAATGAAAGCGCACTGATCCGTCTTTATAAATCCTCACATGTTCCTCTCCTCCAGAAGCAGCAGAATCCTCCAGAAGAGAGCGACAGCACTGGTAACACACAGCCCACGCCTGCTCCTCGTTGATGGGCTGCTTGTATAGATGTAAAATCTCGTCCAGGGACAGATGGTCCTCATCCTCGCTGTCCATGATGGAGCGCGCATCCTCATTATCATCAGCATCCTCTTCTTCTAACAGCTTGTGTCTGGCATCATCATCGTCTTCATCTCTCCTGCGAGCCATCGTCTCATCCTATCCAGCAGGGATGAGAGGAGAGGAATGCTGAGGACCAATGCACCGCTGCTGATGATGCTCACTGCTGATTCTGCATCAGAAACGCTACGTCAAGCGAGGATGTAAAGGTAGGCGGGGCTTATATATATTACGTCACAAAAAATTAAAAGAAAGGGGTTTACGTTTAAAATTTAATTCTAAAGTCATTTTATATTTATTTATCAAAGTGTAGATTTTCTACTTTGCATATCGAGACGTCAGCCAACTGGTCAGGATGGACCAATCGGAGTCGCTTATTTTACATTTTTTAATCACATTTTAAATATATATATTTTTAAACACATATAATTAACAATAAAATAATCTATAATTATGGTTAATTATTATACAAATGTTTTATATTTGAATTATTTAGCAAATTATTTATTTAAAGCATCGCGATGTCACGTGTTGTTTGTTACTTTTCTCATCGCTGGCCTGGACTGACCAATCAGAGTCGTTATATAGACGGGTACGTTTTTTTTTTTTTTATAAATTAATTTATAGAATTCGTGTGATTTAAAAAAAATATGTCAGATAAAAAACTAATGTAATTAATACATTTAGAGAGAGAGAATAAACATCTCAAACGTCCTGAGAATTGAATGCAGCTCAATGTAGACTTCGGTCCTCTGAGCCCTTAAGCGCCCCTTTGTGGAAAAACAACAGTTTAGGGATAATTAGGCTGCCAAATGTTTGATATTCTTTGAAAATTCACATCGTTTTGAGAATCAAATTACATATCAGTAATATATTAGTGGCCTGAGGTAGCGTTGATTTGCCGCCCGAGGACGACACGCATCTCTTTACATACTTCCACATTTGAACGCTTTACTTGTTTAATGACCTGTTTAAGGACATTTCCACAACTTTCCTTTGATTCAATGTATTTATTGTGTAGTCTTCCTCACCTATGTGTCCACAATTTAATCATAAATACACTGTAGTAGCTTAACTGTCGCTGTTGCTCCGAAAAACGTTTAAACAAGTTTACGTAATTAATATTCACAAGCTAAGCCGTTAGCAAAGTTTGATTGGGTAATTCACTAACTGATTCGCCAACGTCTGGTTTTCAGCGAATCAGACGCGCCTACGTCGCAATACGTATTTAATATATATATATATATATATATATATATATATACACACACACTGTATATAGAAATATCTAAAATGAAACATTTTAGTCTGGATTTCTTGTAATGTCTTATTTGCTTTTTATTATGATTGTTTGTTTATTTTTTTATTTTTTAATGTTATTTATCAAATTATTTATGGTTTTATTTGTATTTTTTTATTAAAATTTTAGTGTCAATTGCTTGTTCTTGCATGTAAAGCACTTTAAACCGCGTTGATTTGTTTCGAAAAAGTGCTATATAAATATTATTATATTGATTTCTTGATTTTTAAAAAGTTAAAATAGAATCTAAACATACAAACATTTTAACTTTATTTTTTTTTGTAAATGTTAGATGCTATAATACCAAAGATAAACACTATAAATTGCAAAAAAAAAAAAAAAAAAAAAAAAAAGAAGTTAATATTTAATATATCACCCAGCCATTAATGCATAACACTTATATATTTATTAATAAATTACTAATATGCTTTACTGTTTGGGAACTATTATCTATGTTTGTAATTGTTTTTCTTTTCTTTTTTGTATTTAGAAAATCTTTCTGAATCTGATATCATACATTTAATCAATGATCCTTCGTGTGAAAGTGTATTCATTCTATCAATTAATTTCAAATATATTTTGTTTTATTCATTGTAAAAAGGTATATTTTTTTTATTCAACTTCTGTCCACAAGGGGGTGACATTTCACGCCCTTTCTTGTGTAAGTGAATTAATGTCTAATGTTTAACCTTCAGCCTTATATCTACACGAAATTGCCGTGGAATAATAATTTGTATTACCCCTTTCGAGGAGAAAGTGTCTTTACTTCACACCCTGCACACAGTATTTCAGGACTATACCCTTTCAGATAATAAAATACTGTTAAAATAGCTGCATGGCATTGCATGTTATGAATATTGTGGGCTCTGTGATGTATTGCTTTTTGATAAAAGCATCTTTCAAATGCATGAATGTAATTGCAAAAATACATTCATATCAAACAAGGTTTAACAACTTGACAAATTTTTTTTTGAAGTACAAACATTACATTTATGATTTTTTTCACACACTCATTTCGACAAAAAAACTGAATGATTTTTAGTAATGTGACAGTCTCGTTTTTATAGCGTCATGCATATTTCAATTATATGCAAATGAGGTTATGCATAGTAAAACTAAGTGTGGATAGCTCAGCTTTTTTGGGGATGCATGTAAGAAAATCTTAATTCAACTCATTAAAGTCATGGCATTAAATGTTGCATGTGCTACAAAACAAATAAACAAAAAAAATATATATATATATATATATATATCTAAACATATAAATGAAGTTATTGTTCTTGTTTTAATCATAAATTTGATGAATTTCTCAGAAAATTTGACTTCTTATCTTGTCATTTTGCTTCTGAATGCATCTTAATTTTAGAAACGCTTCAATTTGGTTCTTAAAATTTATTTTTTTGGTCTTAATGTCTTAAACTGACCTTTGTCATATGCATTGGAAATAAATGAGAACCAGGCAGTTTTTTTTTTTTTTAATTCAATACGATGCTACAAAACACCGACACGTTAAAATCGTTTTACCATCACCGTATGGCATGCATATCAGGATACTGCAGAACATTAAAAAACATTGTTTAAAAAATAAGTCAGTATTGTTCCTCAAAACGGATGGTTAACAGTATTTGGCATTAAGCACACAAAACATTAAAATCATATATTAAATACAACAACATATATACTTATTTATGGTTTGTTCTCATAAATAGGAGTCACTTTCTGCAGGAGAGCTTGACATTTATGATCTGTAACCACTGGTCTTTTCTGAAAATAGATGTTCTGTAGAATAATATGTCTGTACACTCTCACTCCTCCCTTCTTTGCTCCATAGACACGGACAATATCATCTATTACAAAGTTCAGGGTTCCCACCATCACATGGTTTAAAATATGTGATTTTCAGATCTGGAAAAGTCATAAAATCATTTAAAAATTTGCTCTATGTCTAAAATATCAAACTGGCTCAAGTTAAACTGAATTGGGTGAATCGTTCCTGAGTTGATTCGGTGAATCAGTGGTTCACAAATCAGTTTATCACGTAAAAAAATGTTAGGTAATTTTATTTTTGTGTTTTCTAGATCTAGAAAAGTCTCCTTAAAGGTCCTTTTTAAAAATCTGCTCTACGTCTAAAATATTAAACTGGCTCAAGTAAAACTGAATTGAGTGAATCGTTCGTTTGAGTTGATTCAGCGGTTCACAATTCATTTTATCACGTAAAAAATGTTATTGCATTTTACATTTATGTTTTCTAGATCTGAGAAAGTCATAAAATCTTAATTTGGTTAAAAAAATTACTCTATGCTCTAAAATTTTTAACTTGTTCAAGTAAAACTGAATTGGGTGAATCATTCTTTTGAGTTGATTCAGTGAATCAGTGTTTCAAAAATCTATTTATCACGTAAAAAAATGTTAGGAAATGTTACATTTGTGTTTTCTAGATCTGAGAAAGTCATAAAATCTTAATTTTGTTAAAAGATTTCCTCTATGCTCTAAAATATTAAAATGGTTCAAGTGACAATGAATTGAGCGAATCATTCAGTGAATCAGTGGTTCACAAATCAGTTAATTATGTAAAAAATGTTAGGGCATTTTACATTTATGTTTTCTAGATCTGGAAAAGTCATAAAATCTTAAAAGTTCTTTAAACAATCTTCTCCATGCTCTAAAATATTAAACTGGTTCAAGTGAAACTGAATTGAGTGAATCATTCTTTTGAGTCGATTCAGTGAATCAGTGATTCACAATTCAGTTTCTCGCGTTAAAAGAAAAAGGTTTTAAAAAATGTGTATAATGAATATAGATTTTGCTAGTAATGTTCCATTTAAATTATATTAGCTAAATATTGGGCTTGCATCGATTAAAACATGTTTGCGAGCCATAAAGCAGTGTGTTTGAATGATTCATTAGTGATTATTTATCTGTTCTGGAAGTCTGATGGAAAGTGTGGGAACCCTGAGGGCTGGATCCCGTCCAGTGTGTTCAGATGGCAGTGCATTTATAAATAAATCCGAACACTAGTTATGGTAAAGGGAATGTATTCATTTAGACGTCTGTCATGCCAGCATTAGTTACAGCATGTCACTTCTCTTGTAAACATTGTAAAGTAGGCAAAAACACTGCATGAATTGTTTTGAAGTATAACGCTTCATGCATTGGGTCAGATATTGTGATGCAGAGCAAACGGATATAACAAGAACATCCTGAACTTTTGCTGATGGTGTTTCCATTTACACACTAGTTAATCATTCCACAATTAAAACACACAGGCAGTGCTTCATATTAGGCCATTATAGCATTAGAAATACATAGAAACTTTAAAAAACATCAAACAAACTCCTAGATATACAATCTTGAGCACCAGCAGTCAATTCTTTATGCATCAAACAATGCATTCGGTTATTATAAAATATATGTGAAATGCCAACGAAATCAGTAGATTTTTTAAGTTTTAGCGTAAAATGTTGGCGAATGAGACGACTATCAGGTCAAGCCATACATGCATCCAAAATGAATTCACCGAAAAAATAAGATTTGCTGTAATTGTGACGTTCAAGATGAGGATGAGATCGTTTCTTCATCAGATCTGGAGAAATGTAGCATTGCATCACTTGCTCTGCAGTGAATGGGTGCCGTCAGAATGAGAGTCTGATAAAAACATCACAATAATCCACAGCACTCCAGTTAACATCTGGAGAAGACAAAAGATGAAACACATCCAGCATTAAGATGTTTTAAGAGTCCATCATGAAAAAATGGTCTGGTCTGAATCAGGAGAGAAATCTGCACAGATTAAGCAACGTTTACAAGCCAAAACAGCCCTTAACAAATGTGGGTGGATTTATTGTGGATTTTTTGATCAGACTCTTATTCTGACGGCACCCATTCACTGCAGAGCAAGTGATGCAATGCTACATTTCTCCAGATCTGACGAAGAAACAAACTCAAACTCATCTTGGATCGCCTGAGAGTGAGGACATTTACATAAGATTTCCATTTTTGGGTGAACTATTCCTTCAAATTACCGGTTTTTTTTACGGACTATAAGTCGCACTTTTTTTTCATAGTTTAGTTGGTCCTTCGACTTATAGTCAGGTGCGACTTATTTATCAAAATTAATTTGACATGACCCAAGAGAAATGACCCAAGAGAAAACATTACCGTCTCCAGCCGCCAGAGGGCGCTCTATGCTGCTCAGTTCTCCTGTAGTCTACACTGAAGACATAGAGCGCCCTCTCGTGGCTGGAGACGGTAATGTTTTCTCTTGGTTCTTGGTTCTAAATAATTGCGACTTATATATGTCTTTTTCCTCATCATGACATATTTTTGGACTGATGCGACTTATACTCAGGTGCGACTTATAGTCCGAAAAATACGGTATGCATAATTTATATCAAGACAAATATATTTATCGTAGGCCTGAAACATAAGCCCAGTAAATAGCATTTCTAAATAAACCTAATTCTGGTAATTTTACGGTAATTTACCAGGATTGCTGTGTGAAAGGAGCTCTACGAGCATGGTGTTAGAAATGCCAAGATCACGGGCTTGATTCCCAGGGAATGCATGAACTGATCACATTGAAATGCAATGCAAGCTGCTTCGGATAAAAGCATCTGCTGAATGCACTAAAACATAAATTGGAAATTTTTTGTGTGTTGTTGCAACGCAAATTATGGACTTGCACTGCATTACTCAAGTCTGATTCAACTGCATCATTAGAGAAGCCATAACATGACAATCGATTCATTTCAGATTCAACCGTGCCATACTGTAGTCACATGTCTTTCTCGTGGCATCATCGTGTTTGTTAGGAACGTACAGCTGGTGATGTAAACAGCGTTCCAGTTAGAAATAAAACACTTATAGGAAGAGGAACAAACTCAATGTTATTCACAGAACAACAGGATCTGTTTGTGCTTTCTAGACTCCGTTTGCTGGACGGAGAATCTCACATGGGTTTATGAGGAGGTTTTTGAACTTTCTTCTCGTATGATCCTGCGTGCTTGTATCCAGACACGTATCCGGACGTGTCCACCACTTCCACTCGCCCCGCTTTGCCCTTCCCACGGCCCGTCTCGTCAAAACGCTCCTTGTGCGATCCGGTGAACTTGGTGGTGTCCGTTAAACGGGACACGGTCGGGGAAGCCACAGCTCTCTGTGAGTCCAGAAAGAGACTTGTGATCAACTGTGTTTTATAAATTAGTCTCTTCTGCTCACAAAGGCTGCATTTATTTGATCAAAAATACAGCAAAATTAGGAAATATTTTTACAATTTAAAATAACTGTATTCTATGTGAGTATCTGTTAAAATATAATTTATTTCTGTGATGCTCCGCTGTATTTTCAGCATCATTTCTCCAGTCTTCAGAGTCACATGATCTTCAGAAATCATGAAAATATACTCTGCTCAAGAAACATTTCTGATTATTATTATCAAAGTGGAAAAGAGTTTCCCAGACATTTTAAGTTAATGTTTTAATAATTTAATAAATAAAAAATAAAAAAACATTTGAATGATTGCAGTTCTCTGATTTCAGTTCATGGTAACATTAAATAAAAGTGAAAAAATGTAAATATTAAAGATAATATTTATAAAAAATATAAAGATAAAATACAGGTTTTATTTTTATTATACATATATTATTTAAAAAAATATAAGCTTTTTTATCAACACATAAATCCCAGTTTACATTTATGCATTTAGTAAAGTATTAAAGATAATATGATAAAAAAATCGAAATACGAAGAAAAAAAAAGATTTTAATTTTATTATATATATATATATATATATATATATATATATATATATATATATATATATATATATATATATATATATATATATATATTATAATTCATTATAAGCTTTTTTAGCAACACATGAACCCCAATCAAAATTTTTTATATTAAATATGTTTTAAATATTAAAGATAATATTAATTAAAAATATAATTTCTTAAAAATACAGGTTTTATTTCTATTATTTTATTATATATATTATTAAAATTATATGATTAATTATAACACATGAACCCCAATTTACATTTACATATTTAGCAAAAAATAAAATATTAATATATAATATAAATATTAAAGATAATATTAATAAAAAATATAATTATTAAAAATACAGGTTTTATTTTTATCATATATATAATTTATATTTTATATGGTTAATTATATGCTTTTTATCAGCACATGAACCCTAGTTTATATTTATGCATTTAGCAAAAAAAAAAAAAATTTATATTATAAATCATATTAATTAAAAATATAAATATCAAAAATACAGGTTTTCTTATATATATATATATTATAAAAAATATGTATGATTAATTATATGATTTTTTATCAGCACATGATCCTCAGTTCAGCGTTTGAGAAAACAGAATCTATCAGCATTTATTGATGTAGAGCCAGAAGCGGTGTGCTTTACCGTGACTCCAGCTATAACGGGCGACTTCCCTTCGATCATCTTGTAAAGCTCTTGCGTGGCGTCCTCGCTGCTCTTATCTTTGAAGCGTTTCGCGGCCAGCTCCGCCAGCGCTTCTTTGAACTGGCTGTATGTAATCGTGCGCGCAGATTTGTTCCTAGAAAACAATGACAAACGGATGATAAATCCGTGGCATCAAATATAAACACAGAGCAGAGCATGCATGCAACACCTGATTAAAAGAGAGCTCTTTTCAAACACCACTGGAGTGACAATGAAATCTTCTCATTCTACAGTTTCCTCTGCTCTTGACTCCAGGTATGCACTTTCGGCCCGTAAAAAATGGTGCATGGTAACACGAATACAAACAGCCTTTAACATAGTGTTCAAAAGCCATAAAGCTGGCCGTTTCATAGGAACAAGCTCTGGGTAAACACGCCTGTGTGGATTTATAATGAAGTAGGTTTCTCTGCCGAGCAGTTTTGTTTGTGCGATCCTTCAGTGCTGCTGTCTAACGTCAGCCGCGCTTCTCTCTCACTGCTCAATATTACCCGACATATGCATTTATTATCACAAGAACTAAACAGCAATATTACCCTACATATGCATTTATTAACACATGCACTAAACAGCAATATTACCCTACATATGCATTTATTATCACAAGAACTAAACAGCAATATTACCCTACATATGCATTTATTAACACATGCACACATCACAACAGATGCAACATGCTCCGTTTGGCTCATGCATTCAAAAAACAGCCGAGAAGCATCAAAACATTTCTTTTCATAAAATTTGACGCATATTGTTGCATTTTTGCTTTTAACGAGCACTTAATCAGCTGATGAAGTCATGATTTCTGTCTGAATCTGAGCTGGAATGCACTGATTATTTAAATTAATATTTAATGTTTTATTTTTTTCTGCATTGAAACATCCAGAGAAAATTACAGACTTAATGGAAAAACTTATTTTGTAAAGTTTTTAATTGACATTTGAATGCATTTATTTAAATACGTGCATTAAAGCAGATATACATTAATGCTTGTTTGTAATGTGCTAAATTTTTTAAATTCTAATTTTGTAAAAAACTTTGGATTTTTAATGAGATGTTTGAACTCTGCATCATCTAATTAGGTAATATTATATATGCAAATGATATGCACATTTTTTTCAAGATGCAAGGAGATTTGAGTTAATATTTCAATAATGTAACGAGTTCACATGACCTTTACTCTCTGATCGTCATGTGATATGCAACTATTTCATTTTCTTTATTAGCTGGTGTTTAATTTATATATTACATTTTAAAAACTACATATTATTATTTTTTCATGATATATTATTTGTAAGCTTTTAATCAACTCATGGACCCCAGTTTAAATTTAGATTTACATTCATTCATTCATTCATTTAGCAGATGCTTTTATCCAAAGCGACTCACAAACATTTTTTAAAAAAAAAACAGGATTATATTTTTAAATGATTTTTTTGAACTCAGCATCATCAAATTAGGAAATAATACATGTGCAGATATGAGGAAAAAGCTTTATCAAGCATCATTAACATCATTCAGAGGGGTTTTAATGTGTGCCTTTAGTTCTGATGCTTTATGACTGTAGTCTTGATCTTTGGCTTGAGCCTCTGAGCACACACACACACACACACACACACACACACATTGGCTCATGCAGTCAGGCTCAAATAGGTCAGAGAACAGCTGAGAAGCATCAAAACATTTTACTAAAATAACTTAATTTTTGCGTGCTCGCTTTAACATAACACAAGAGCTGGTTGAACTACAGTCGTGATATTTTCATGGTGTTTTTTCTCACTTTATAGGAAAAGACCTGCATTAAAATGTGTAATAAATAGCATTCAGGTTTGGAATGACTTCTTTTTTTGGTTGCACTTTTCCTTTAAATGAAAATGCATGTCACATATTGCATGCATTCATTCGTCTGCCTCTGGTTTCTGCTCAGCCACATTGTTCTGACGCTGTCTGGCAGAATAATCTTTACTCTCGGTCAGTGAATCTCTTCACCACTGTGGGCTTGATAAAAGGCAGATGATATTCTCTGTGCATGAGTACTACAAAGATTTGGATTTGGATAAACCAGCACTACTATCTAAACATCTGAAGACTGGATGTTTAGGGCACGTTATTAAAATCTGGCCCTACTGAAGCAGCGATGACTCTCTCTGTCCTGAAGTCATCAGGGTTATTCAGCATGAGCCATCATGACCTGTGGCTGTGGGGGAAGAACCAGAAAAACATCAACACAGCACCACTCCTCTTCACCGCACAGTATTTCTCAGGCTTTTTTTTAAATGTCTATTATAAAAAAAAATTGTGTTACATTTTAAATTTAATAATAATAATTAATAAATTTAAATAAATCATTTAAAAAGCTTAAATAACATTTAAAATTATTTATTTAATTTTCTTTTCTTTTTTTAAGAATTTATGCTTGCCTTGGCAACTACCTGAAATAAAAGTATATTTTATATATATATAAAAAAAATTTCAATATATATATATCATATATTTTATTTCTGTTTTTTATTTCTGTTTTTTTATGTTTATTAATTTGTATATTATTATTTCGAAAATAATGCATGCACAGATTAAAAGCAAATATTTTACTGTTAAAGGAAATTATGACGGTTACACTCCTACACGGAAAAACAAGCCTTTTGCACTGATTTAATATTTTGACACATACTCATCTATTAACATGCACATATTGCCTAATGCACAGATCAGCTGAGAAATGCAATTGTATCCCTCCTTTGGAGCAGTCTGCCTCTGATACAGCCGATTTCTGATGTAATTTGACATGCACATGAAAGGGACGACTAAATGCACACATTTTAATCTGTCACTCACTCACGTCTTCCCTGAAGCTGCTGTGAAACAGTGATGCATTAACAGGACAATCAAATGTGAGTGTGTAAAAGTGGGTCAGATGACCAGGTGTGATTTAAAACCACATTTGAACACAGTCCAAATCAGATCTCACAGCGTCTTTGCTGTTTACACGCATGCAACATCTGTGTTTATCTGTATGCGGCACACTGTGCCAGATGTCTGCAAGAAAATTCATTTGATTGACAGTATAATCACATCCTACGTAGATAACACGGAGCTTTTAAGGCACAATGTTTAGGCCAAAATCAGACAACATCGCATGCATGCTTCAAAGACAATGCAATCCCAGGATGCATTGCAAAAAACAGGAATGCATGCACTGCATGTATAAAATATATACTGCTTTGAATGCATTAATGCTCCTGCATAAAAGTGCATGAATGTAAAATGTAACTGCATGTATATTTGCATGGTGTGCATCTCAAGTCTTAACCTGTGCGTCAAGAAATGATTGTTACTTTTACTTCCACAGCCTAATTGTTGTGCTCTAGTCTTAAATGTGGTGCAAATGCTGCCTTACTTGACTTTGGAGAAGACTATGTCCACGTCTGTGAGGGTGATGCTCTTGCCATCGATGACGCCGCAGTCTTTACACAGTTTGGACCAGTTCTTGCCGTTCATGTCTCTGCCGGTGGCTCGTGTGTCTCCGTGGATGGCGAAGCGCCGGAAGGACTCCTCCAGCGCGGTGATCTCCACTGGTGTTTTGGCTCCCGCTCCTCCGTCGCTCGTGCCGTTGGAGGCGGAGGACAGGCGTTTGGCCGCGTGATCCTTCGGGTGCTCGCTGTGCGGACGCATGGGTGAACTGTTGGGTACGGTGTGTTTGGCGGTCTGGACTTTGAACTCTTCCATGTTGCTGGTGAAGATTGTGAACATTTATAGTTAATATTGTGTGTTTGCGCATCGTCCTTTATAAATGACACGTTTTGTTAAAAATACAGTTAGTTATTGGCTCAATTCAGTACATTGCATGAAATGGAAACATTTATGTTATATTGTGCATGGTCCCTTTAAAAAAAAAAAATAATAATAATAATTTAAATAAATAAATTCGGAATTGTTAATTGTCAAAATACTTTTTATCTCTGTATATCGAGAACGGTTAATGTTTTGGCCACTTTTGTGATGATCATAGTTACACTGCTAATATTAATTTTGAGATATATAATTAGCATAATTGACATCATATGTAGTAAATTATCAAATTATAATTTGAGTAATATATATATATATATATATATATATATAGAGATAGAGAGAGAGAGAGAGAGAGAGAGAGAGAGAGAGAGAAATTCTATAATATAATAAAAAATATACATTTAAGCATGATAAATTTTCATATATATATATATATATATATATATATAATTATGCATATATAGTACATATAAAATATAAATCATATATAAAGTATATATAAATATGTAAATTAAATATTTACACAAATTATATATATATATAATTATATATGAAATACAATGAACATAATTATATAGTACATATATAATAAATATAATATAACGTGTGTATATATATATATATATATATATATATATATATATATATATATATATATATATATATATATATATATATATATATATATATGTTAATTAAAATGTATACATAAATTATAATATATATAAATGTATTTTTTATGTATTTAAGAGATGAATCTCCCATAATTCCCCTAATTCACCCCAAACTCCTGAAAATGGAGCCAAACAACATTAAGAAGCTTTACAGGATGTACAAGTTTGCAAACCTGAAAAGTAATTTTTTGTGAATTTCTTAGGCAAATCCATTCCCGTCATCCCAACTCGATGTCCATCTGTTGTGGCCAAATCAATTTTCAAAATCACAAGCTTTTCAGGTGTATCCTACATAATGTTTACTCAAGAGCATGTGTTCTCACATGTGTGTTAGCATGACATAGCTTAGCTTAGCATCTCTAGTCTGACCTTTGCCCTCTGTTGCTCCTCCAGTGCCTCGACCCCACGTCTGCGTCGTTCGCTTTAATTTGCTCTTCGTTCTTCTTGATGCAGCTGAAACGAAAATGTGAGTATTTAGCTGCTTAAAAGTAAAGAGCAAAACAACAATGATACTAATAATAGTTTGACATAATGTCTTATTTCCACCACTGTGATTATGTAGATACATGCTGCAAGCTTTCATCTCAATAACAAAATAACACACAGCAAAAATGACAGCGGTGAGAAAGCAGCAGTTCAGAAAGCATCTGATCATAGCGATGTGGATAAGTTTGCACCAGATCTGCAATCGGCTCTACAGTCACGTCACGTTTAAAGCTTGATCTAGCTCAGACCTGTTTTAAGAAAGCTAATGTTATGAATTAAATAATTTATCGGGAAAAAAATGGAGTCAAATCCTAGCACCACAAGTCGGAAGCAAGCCAACTAACTAGAAGCATGAACAGCTTTCAACATTAAAACAAAAGAACAATTATTGATAATTCCAATTCGGAAAAGAGATTGTCAAATTTGGGACAAGTAATTTAGATTGATGGTCAAAGAGATGAAAAGAAACACCACCTAGTCTCGTCAAACTTTACTTTTATTCTATTCTTTTACTTTTCTTTTCTGTTGAAAGTTTTGTGTTCTGAGTTAAGTATTGCCAATCGCTCTGTCTCCGAGTCTGACCTGGGGCTTTTAATATAAAGTTTAACCTCATTGAAGAACTCAATGCGAGGGTTAATTAAGTGATTGATGGTTGTTCATGTCTATGCAATTTCATGTATTGCTGTAAACTTGGGATTTCACATTTTTATTCTCTTAAACTCATCTTTCCCTAACTTTCAATCTTCCTGCAACTTGTGTGAATGTGTGAGTGCATGTGTTTATATGTTAGATTAGTTTATATGTCTTAGATTTATCTAATAAAGCCTTATCCATATTGAAAAGAGAAGTATCTTGTGTTTTGTGCTTACAAGTTAATGTCTTAAACAGTCGATCTTGTTACTGTGCTGATTGATAATGTTTTGACTATACTTAAAATATTAATATCCATCGCAGAGTTGATGTTATGTTGCAATTGTACAATATTAATAATTGTTTGACACTCTTGTTTCGTTTATCATTTAGACTATTTGTAACTCAGTATTTTAACTAATTGTAAAAGTAGAATAATAGAACAAAGCCTACAGATTAATCGGCGAAATAATCGACAAGTAGTCGATTAATCGATGAAATAACCATTAGTTGCAGCACTAAACTCGAATGTATGTATGTTCTGTACTGTAATTGGCACGGTTTGCTTTAAATTAATGCATTGAAATTGAACGCTTTTGTTCTTTAAATATATATATTAGTGCTGTCAAATGATTAATCGCAATTAATCGCATCCAAAATAAAGGTTATTGTTTACATAATATATGTGTGTGTGCTGTGTATATTTATTATGTATATATAAATACAAACACATGCATGTATATATTTAAGAAAAATATGTTATGTTTATATATAAAATATATATATATATATATATATATATATATATATATATATATATATATATATATATATATATATATATATATAAACGTGTATTTTGGATGCGATTAATCGCAATTAATCGTTTGACAGCACTATGTATGTATATATATATATATATATATATATATATATATATATATATATATATATATATATATATATATATATATATATATATACACACACACACACAAACACACACACACATGCACACACACACACATTTACACACATTTTAAACTAAAAGAAAATCTTGAAATATAACGTAACGTTGTTGAACATTGTTGTGTAATCATAAGCCGAAATGGTGACAAAAACTTGATTATTAAAAAATAACATCGTTCTCGTTAAACCTCGTTTAAATAAACAAAAATTAGTTTTTTTATGAGCCCAAATAAATACAATGTTCTTGAGAAATGCCCATCCCTATGAACACAGACTACATCAGACAACGGCGCTCACCTCCCAGAAGCTCCCATAATGCACTGCAGCACCAACCGCATTAACCCTGCGATGCCATGGCAAACACTCTTCAAGGCCAAAGCTTTTCTATGTTTCAAACCACTAAGTCAAATGTTATGGAGCACAGTCTGGCCCTCCACTAGCAGTTTCTTCAGTCCCGAGCCAAACGAGGGTTACGTCATGCATCCGTAACGCCGGACACTCGGGCTACAGGAGCTGTATCTGTCTTTATGGTAACACAACAGAGCTCTGTAAGGCCCAAGTGAACTCCTCGAGTACAGTCAATGTACAAGAAGACCCTCAAAATCCACTTAAAGATGTCCCCATTCAAGAGCATTGTGTTTTACTTGTCTTTCAACAGAGAAACAAACCTTTCTGAGTTCGTCTCAATCATGTCATTCAGCTCTATGAGCCCTTTGTGCCGTCTAGTGTACTACACACACTCGTGACATCGCCACTATCTCTGGTGTGAGTGACGCGGCCTCAATAAATGATAACATTCTTATCTTTCTGCTAAAAAAAGAGTGGCCAGAGAAACATGGAGGAATGTTTTAGTCGGCTGGTGTTTTTGCATTGATTTCAGACGGATTCATTCATTTGTTTGGAAAATAATATTTTGCTTTGGGTCCATCAAGTTACAAATAGAGAAAATAATCGAATTGAATGAAGCATGTTTTATTTGTATTTATAAAATTGTATTATTATATTAATATTATTTTATATAATTTAAGTATATAATAATTTAATTTTGTAAGAATGTATATATTATATATGCACAATAAATGTATGATTTTTCCACATAATGACATTACTATCACAGATTTTTATCATAATAACAATATAATATTTTATGATAAAACTTTAGCTCTTTCTAACAATTTATTATTATATGCCTTCTGGATGTTAACGGGTCAGCCTGCATGTTTTCTGTAAAAATACTTAAAAGTTTTCTGTAAAATAAAATGCATTAATTATTAATAATAATAACAATATATTCTAATTACAATATTTTTTTATATGAAATTAATTCTTATATACTTCATTATTTTCTAGTGTTATTTTTATTACAATAGTAATATTTGTCATTTATATTTGCATTTATTAATAATAATCATTATTAATTATTATTAGTCATATTGAAACTTGTGGAGCCCTGCAAACAAGCACAGCAAACCATATATATAAATACATTTTATTCTATTTTGTGATATATATATACACACACACACACACACACACACACACACACACACACACACACAATAAAAGTGACGCTTTCTATGAAAAGTGTCAGTCTAAATGACCATACTATTGTCATATTAGTCAACAAAACATATTTACAAAAATGAAACGAGTGTTGCTTTAAATACTCTTATGAACACACCCAGTCAATATCACTCCTGCTATCATTTATGTCATAAACCAGACACTGTTAATAACTGAAGTGATAACAACAGAGTGCTGTCTGATGCTGGAGGAGGCTCTGGGAGAACGATGGAGCATTGCTTGTTTGCATCTGCACAGAACTCAAGAGAATCTGTGATTGGTGGAGCACATGATGACATGCATTCGCCTTCTGGTCATGCATTGCACAGATGAGAGTGTGCACAATAACCTGACCTATTTAAAACAAAACAAAACTATTTATATGTGCCATATAATGGAATTAATAATCGGATCGGATCAACACTGATAGATGGATGGATGGATAGACTACAGATGGATGGATGGATGATTAGAAATATAGATGGATGGATGGATGGATCAACAGACTGATAGATGGATGAATGGATAGACTATAGATGGATGGATGAATAGAAATATAGACGGATGAATGGATCAACAGACTGATAGATGGATGGATGGATGATTAGAAATATAGATGGATGGATGGATCAACAGACTGATAGATGGATGGATGGATAGACTACAGATGGATGGATGATTAGAAATATAGATGAATGGATGGATCAACAGACTGATAGATGGATGGATGGATAGACTACAGATGGATGGATGATTAGAAATATAGATGGATGGATGGATCAACAGACTGATAGATGGATGGATGGATGGATCAACAGACCTATGGATGAATGGATAGACTATAGATGGATGGATGAATAGAAATATAGATGGATGGATTGATAGATGGATCAATAGACCTATGGATGGATGGATGGTCGGATCAACACTGATGGATGGATGGATAGACTACAGATGGATGGATGATTAGAAATATAGATGGATGGATGGATCAACAGACTGATAGATGGATGAATGGATAGACTATAGATGGATGGATGAATAGAAATATAGATGGATGAATGGATCAACAGACTGATAGATGGATGAATGGATAGACTATAGATGGATGGATGAATAGAAATATAGATGGATGGATGGATGGATCAACAGACTGATGGATGGATGGATAGACTACAGATTGATGGATGGATTAACAGACCTATATATGGATGATTAGAAATATAGATGGATGGATGGATCAACAGACTGATAGATGGATGGATGGATAGACTACAGATGGATGGATGATTAGAAATATAGATGGATGGATGGATCAACAGACCTATGGATGGATAGACTATAGATGGATGGATAGAAATATAGATGGATGGATGGATGATCGGATCAACAGACCGATAGATGGATGGATGAATGGATAGACATGGACGGATTGATGTATAAATAGACATATAGAAGGATGGATAATGGATGGGTAAACTTGGATGGATGGATGGTGGAGACAGATGAATAGATAGACTTATAGATGGATTGATGGACAGACGACAGATAGATTGCATCTATATGTTAAGTTCTATATTTCAGATCTCTACTTCTATAGCTCTTCTCAGCTGGTGTTTATGTAAGTGCTCTGCAGCATCGCAGCGTTATATAAACTCAGCTCGAGCATCCTGAAGAAACACGTGACCACTGTTATTGTCCTGAGCGCGCGGCGACGCTCACAAACACAACAAACCCGCGCGCAATTACGCAACAAGGCAAAAATGAAAGTAAAACGAACGGACTTCCGTGACAACCATTAATAACAAAGCGATACATCTGCACGGTCTGTTTTTTGTTTGTATGTTTTAGGTAAAATTATAAAACCATAAACGCGCTCGCGTTCAATCTCGTAATATTAGAGTTTTAAACGCGATGAGGAGAAACGCGCGGCTGTAGCGCGGTCTTACCTGAATGACGCCTCTGTCGTGTTCTTCTTTCTGTCGGTGTCTAGCAGAACATGTTTACAGTAGACATCCGCGGGAACGAGATGCGCGACGCGACGCTCGCTGCGATCCTCGCGTTATGTGCGCGGTGCTGGTGCGCGCACTCGAGGATGATCAAACGCCGCGCGATGATTGGCTGTCACCTCAAACTAGTTCACACGAGGAAAATGTTTGTTAATAATAAACAAAAACCTTTTACTATGAGCTAATGTATAAACCAACAATAACAACTTTATTCCATGCTTTTCTGTGCAAAGTCCCCAACTGCTTATATTGCACCACATCTAACTTTCTAAACTGATTAATTATTAATAAGGTCCTTGAATATGGAAGCATCCAGATCCAGTGTGTTTGTCCCTAAACATGATTCTAAACAAATGAATGGAAAAACTGAATGCAGGAAACATAAGTTAATAAACAGCGATGCATCATTTCACTGGGATTGAGAATAAAGTTTAAAATCCACTAAATTGTTACAGAACTACATAATAATATAAGGGAGACCAGGACTAGATGACACACTCTTTATTTTGAGCCAGGAATTTCAGACTTTAAATAAATAAATAAATAAGTACATTTTTACAAATAGCAAAAAAAAAAAAAAAAAAAGTGCCAGACATGTACGTATATGTTAATGTTTTGGTCTGAAATATGTTATTATTATTATTAATATTATTATTGAATAATTATACATTTATATACATATAATTATTAACCTTTTACACACACACACACACACACACACACACACACACACACAGTCAAAAATCTGTTTTGAGCAACAAATATGTAATGAATTAAATAAATTAGGCGAAACTGGATTTAATTTATCATCATCATCACCCAACAGCGCCATCTAGTGCTGCATCAAACACACAAAATTGTGAAATATTTTTGCAATTTAAAATAATGCTTTTCTGTTTTAATATCTTTTAAAGTGTAATTTATTTCTGTGATGCACAGCTGTATTTTCAGCATCATTCCTCCAGTCTTCACTGTCACATGATCTTCAGAAATCATGAAAATATGCTTGATTTATAATCAGTGCTGGACACATTGAAACATTAATGTTTTTGCATTTTAATGTTCTTGATTCTTTGAATAAAGTAAAAAAAAAAAATGAAAAAAAGAACAGCATTTATTTAAAATAGAAATCTTTATTGGCACAGTTTTATAAATTTAATACAACCTTTCTGAATAAAAGCATTGATTTCTTAAAAAAAGTAAATATGTCATGTACATTGTTCCAAAAAAAAGCTTTTTTTTTTTTTTTTTTTTTTTTTTTTACTTTTTATTAATCAAAGAATCCTGCAAAAAAGTATCACCAGTTCCAAAAACATTTTAAGCTACAAAAACAGTAATAAATCCTCATCATACTTTCATGATTTCTGAAGATCATGTGACACTGAAGACTGGAGGAATGATGCTGAAAATACAGCTGTGCATCACAGAAATAAATTACACTAAATTACACTTTAAATTATTTTTAAAACTGAAAGACGTTGTTTTAAATTAAAATATTGTTTCTGTATTATAATGAAGATGATCATGCACATTACTGATGTCCAGCACCTGAGGGGGACAAAGATGAGACATTCTTTACAGAGATTTATGAATTATTTCTTTTATATTATGATTCTTTGCATTGCTAGGTAACATTTAATGTCCTTAATCCGAGTTCGAAACATGAAATATAGCAGCTGCTATGTGCATTTTATCATGAATAAAATAATGTTCTTTTTTATATTATATATGTATATATTTAAAGCAATTAATTTAAATGAGGAGGAAAAATAAATTAATTTGGTTCTTTTTTTCTGAATTCCTAGCTGCCTAATTTAATTTATACATTGCAACCAGTAGGTGGCATAATGATGCTACAGGAAAAAAACAGCTTGCATGAATGCAAGAAATGCCTCTGATATCATGAAATCACATAAAACCTTTAACATCTGAAGAACCTTTCTGTTTCACAAAAGCTTCTTTGTCGCGAAAGAATGTTCTTCAGATTATAAAAAAGGTAAGAAATCGATTTTTTGATGTCCTGTCTGAGCAAAACCTGCCTAAATATTCAGGGCTTCTGTGGGTCTTAAGTCCTAATTAACCCTTCCACAGCCTTAAAAAGCTTTGAAATCAGAGCAGAAACTCTTCAAATTCAGATTCATGGCACTGAATATTGCTTGCACATTTTTGTTTTCAAGTATAAATATACAAACATCTTTAAATCAAGATACATATACTTGAGACACAACAAGACTTATTATCTTTAGAAATTGAAAAAATGAAGTGAGTTTATGCTTAAAACAAACATCTGTCAGCGGGGTATGAACATTTCTTTTTCATTTGATTATTATTGTTTTGAGCCCATTGACAGATATTTTTTCTTCTTTTAATCGTAAAAATGTTGATGCATTTCTCAGAAAATGTTCATTTGCTTCTCAAGTAAATGCATAACCAAAACATAAAACCTGCAGAAACCGATTGTTTTGTGTCATTTCACAGAGATTAAAGTGACATGTGCATTCATTCAGAGTCTGTTCGTCATTTAGAAACCAGTTTGACCCCATGTTTAAAGCGGCCTGCTTTGATGTGCTGTCAGGAAAGATTCGAGTTGTGAGAATTTGTTTTATGCGAATCCCACAATCACAAAGAGCTTCTTGATGTGTATCATCATCAGCCGCTGATCCCGGATCAAACAGGTAAACACCTGCGAGCCATCATTGTGCAGGTATCTGTAGCACATTCTTCTGATATGATGTGAGATTAAAATGTGTCAGGCTGCACACCAGATAAACAAACCCGTAATTGCAATGTCTGCGGGCCTTCCTGACAGTTCCTCGTCCAAAAACAAGCAGCTGTTTGAATCTAATCAGGAACAAAAAATGGTCAAAAGCCTTATTGTTTCAGTGTTTGATACCACTTTTGTGGTTAAAAACTGTCAGGGAATTCCGAAACAAAGCAAACATTATAATGCCGCTGAATTTCATGGGTTTCTGGCCTCAAGCGCTGGAATATCAATAGAGCTGCCAATATTAATACATTAGTTGAAGAGTTAATAACATGAGACGTTTAAGGCTGTTCAGCAGGACTGCAGAGAGATACATGAGCTCTTTCTGGCAAAGCAGTATTGCAAATCTCTCCCCTCTTTAAGTATTGCAACAGATATTTTCCACAAGTGCAAACACAATATGCTTTCATCTCTGTTTTTTTTTCTTGTCTTTATCAAACTAATTGCATATGAAAAATGTTCTTGTGGGGATCGTGCATGTTTAAATTACTAACTAGCTTGTTGCTTTTTCTGAAGAATGTGGTTGCTGTCGGGCTTAAGTAAAAAAAAAAAATTTATTTTATATATATATATATATATATATATATATATATATATATATATATATTTTTTTTTTAGCTAACATTTAGCAATTTTTCTTGACTTATTAAAAATAACATTTAAAATTAAATTCAAGCACAGAAGCGATTTATTTTAGTTTTTAGTGTTATTTGTTTATTTAAAGAACAAACAATGCAAAAAAATTTTTTTTGTAAAGAAATTGTACATAAAACAGATTATAAGAGTATGTGTGTATATATATATATATATATATATATATATATATATATATATATATATATGTATATATATATATATGTATATATATATATATGTATATATATATATATGTATATATATATATATATATATATATATATATATATATATGTATATATATATATATATATATATATATATATATATTAAACATACTATTTATGTTTTTTTAAATGTACTTTTAATTCAAAATGTTTCTTTTTCTTTGTAATTGTTAGTGAAATTTACTTGTAATTTCTAAGGGGAAATTGTTTCTATTTGTTGCTCATTTTATAATATCAGCCCTTTCTTGGTTATTGGCCTTAATGTAAAATGATTATTTATCGGCTGATACTTAATTCTAAAAAAAAACTATTTACTTTATAGTTTTTATAGTGTATTATTTTTCTTTAAGTAGTAAAAATGTGTATCATTGTCCATTTATCAGTTATTGGCCTTTATTGGAAAATGATTATTTATTGCATAATTGGCTTTCAAACTGTTTCTATTAATTAATATTTTATTTTCATGGTTTTTTGAGTGTGTGTCTTTGTACGTATGTAATGTTGTGATGTAATTCAGCTGCCTATCTTGGCCAGGTCTCCCTTGCAAAAGAGATTTTTAATCTCAATGGGCTTCTCCTGGTTAAATAAAGGATAAATAAAATAAAAAATAAAAAAAATTGGCCGATATTTATTATTTAATTTGAAATAAAAACAGTTTATTTTAGTTTTTAAAGTGTATAAATTTTTTTAAGCAGTATAGATTAATGAATCTATTTATTTTTAGAGTATCAATTTTCTTTAAGCAGTAAAGATTTTAAATATCGGCCATTTATCGGTAATTAGCCTTAATATGAAAATGATTACTTAGTGGCCGATATTTATTATTTAATGCTAAATAAATCTATTTACTTTAGTTTTAGAGTATAAATTTTCTTTAACAGTTTATTTTAGTTTTAAAGTGTATAAATTTTTTTAAGCAGTATAGATTAATAAATCTATTTATTTTTAGAGTATCAATTTTCTTTAAGCAGTAAAGATTTATAATATTGGCCATTTATCGGTAATTAGCCTTAATATGAAAATGATTAGTTAGTGGCCAATATTTATTATTTAATGCTAAAAAATCTATTTACTTTAGTTTTAGATTATCAACTTTCTTTAAGCAGTACGGATTTATAATATCGGCCATTTATCGGTGATTAGCCTTAATATGAAAATCATTACTTAGTGGCCGATATTTATTATTTAATGCTAAATAAATCTATTTACTTTAGTTTTAGATTATCAACTTTCTTTAAGCAGTACGGATTTATAATATCGGCCATTTATCGGTAATTAGCCTTAATATGAAAATGATTACTTATTGGCGATATTTATTATTTAATGCTAAATAAATCTATTTACTTTAGTTTTAGAGTATCAGTTTTCTTTAAGCAGTATAGATTTATAATATCGGCCATTTATCGGTAATTAGCCTTAATATGAAAATGATTACCTAGTGGCGATATTTATTATTTAATGCTAAATAAATCAATTTACTTTAGTTTTAGAGTATCAACTTTCTTTAAGCAGTACAGATTTATAATATCGGCCATTTATCGGTAATTAGCCTTAATATGAAAATGATTACTTAGTGGCTGATATTTATTATTTAATGCTAAATAAATCTATTTACTTTAGTTTTAGAGTATCAACTTTCTTTAAGCAGTATAGATTTATATATTGGCCATTTATCGGTAATTAGCCTTAATATGAAAATTATTACTTAGTGGCCGATATTTATTATTTAATGCTAAATAAATCTATTTACTTTAGTTTTAGAGTGTCAGTTTTCTTTAAGCAGTATAGATTTATAATATCGGCCATTTATCGGTAATTGGCCATAAACAGGAAAATACTACTTCTAGTAGTTTAATACCATTTAGTAGTTAAAAATCCGCTTTCTCTGTCCCAATCACAAAGGGGTTATTCAGCTGTTGTTTCTAGTATCATATGTCAGTGTGAAACAAGTTCAGTTTCTCAGTCTTTCGGTTCAGGTCTGGTGTCATGCTTCATATGCATCTGCAGAATGACTAACATACTAAATGTGACGATACCATCAGGAAAGAGAAAGACGCAACCCTGGAGGAGCCGGCTTTGGATTACAGCATCTGTGTTACTCATCAGAGACGTTAAACCACAAGCTGTCACAGGTTAAGAGTTTGTGAAGTCCCAGAGACGAATATGTGGAACAACATCACAAGCATGCTGAGGAGAGAGAGTAATAACAGAGTTTCAGCTGAGCTGTCATCAAGTGGGTGATTACATGTCATCAGCGGCGCCTGAAGAGTGATGATCTTTCCATTGTACTGCCTTCAAATCTGAATTTGCATTTTTGTTCTGAAGTGCAACATAATCATTGCATTCAGCATTAGTCATGTCAATGTTCAACTAGATGCAGACTGAGCTTGTGCTGGTGTTTAAAGAGCTCCAGAAGTTGAAAAAATCCATCATCAAACACTAGATGTTTTTACTTTTTGTAGAGAAAATGTGTGTTGTTTGACCGTGTCTCTCTGGTGTTGATGTCGGTCAGATCCCTCTGTCAATGCAAGAAAAGTAAAACCATTGCATTTTGATTGATAGACCAAAGTTAAATACTTGGATTAATAAGTTCATACCACACATCTAGGTTGTTTAGACATGCAAGTAATTTAAAAATTTAAATACCATTGCCTTTAGGGAAAATATGAGAGAAATGCTGCTTTTCTCTTCACTGACATCACTTTTATTCATCAATTTGCTCAGTGTTTTTGAATCCTAGTGGATGTTTTAAGTCGTTCTCCTAAAGTGTCTGTCAAGACATGGTTTTGCCTGTAATGTCTTGCAAAACACTGAACAACAAAGGGTTTGAAATGCTAAAAAAACAAGTGTTTCAATCGTGAGATATAAACTTGAGTTTGCGATTAAAAAAGAATATGCAATATGCAACATAAATGTGTCTTGAGGAGTAAATCATCATATTATTTTGATTTCTGAAGATCATGTGACACTGAAGACTGGAGGAATGATGCTGAAAATACAGCGGAGCATCACAGAAATACATTACACTTTAACAGATATTCACATAAATAAACAGTTATTTTAATAGTAAATATATTTCACAATTTTACTGCTTTTGCAGTATTTTTGGATCAAATAAATGCAGGCTTGGTGAGGAGAAGTGCTCTTTTTTTTCATACTGTTCAAAAACTTTCATGCACTTGATATATATTTAAAATTTTGTTATAAAAAGAGGTCCGCTCTATGAAATCTTTTAAATCTAAAAATATTACCAAAATGAAACCTGGCTTCATTTTTCGGTTCAGGAAATGTTGCAAATGAGTGCATATTTAATTAGTTAATTTAGCATTTCAGAGACGTGCTGTGATGAGGAAGTAATGCGATGTCTGTGAGATTTGTGCTGGGTTCAGCTGGAGTCCTGTGTTGATGTGGCTCTTGTCCAGCAGGGGGCAGCAGTGATACTGAAGGGGGCCGGACTGAAGGAGCGCGTTTCTCCAGCTTTTCACTTCGCTTCACATCTTCATCTGCAGCGGATCATCCACTCGTGAGGTCCAGAGACAGACGCTTTTCTTTCCTCCTCTCTGTATTAGAGCTCGTGTGTTTGCGGAACCTGCAGGATCTGCTTTTTAATTCCTCTGAACTGGATATGATGTGCAACTGTGAGCGAGAGATGCACGAGCTCTCTTAACCACAGCAGTGATACAATGGGGAAACTTCACTCAAAACATGGTGAGTTACACATCTACGAGTCCGACATATGTGTGCACGCGCATGTTCATAGCTGATTGCTGAGTTAAAATAACTTCTCTGTCTGATTTTATGATTTAAATCTAGTTCTAAAATATAAGATAGCTAGCTTTTAACTTTTTGTTTTGTTTCTTTAATTACTTTTCACTAACCTTTTTAAGGGTTGAAAAGCAAAAATGGCCATCTATTATTATTATTATTGTTGTTGTTATATAAAATCGAATTCATTTCTTACAGACCAACATAATAAAAGTTCTAAGATCAGAAATGTCATTATTTTTACATAATAAAAGTAGCTTCGTTAGGTGTATTTGGGCATAAAAAAATCTTATTTTTATTTTGTTTTATAAAAATATATCATAATAAGGGGTCATTAAAAAATATTTAAAAAAAATATTAGAAATTCTGTATTCTGAGGGTGCAAAAAAAAAAAAATCTAAATTTTGAGAAAATCATCTTTAAAGTTGTCCAAATGAATTCTTAGCAATGCATATTACTAATCAAAAATTATTTTTTTGTATATTTACGGTAATAAGTTTACAAAATATATTCATGGAACATGATCTGTACTTAATATCCTAATGATTTTTGGCATAAAATTAAAATCTATAATTTTGACCCATGCAATGTATTTTTGTCTGTTGCTACAAATACACCCCAGATACTTAAGACTGATTTTGTGCTCCATGAACACATTCATATGTTCTGATCCTATCCATGAATGCTCTTGAAATGCACAAACATTAATGTTACTGTGCATAATACTCTGATTTTTTGTCTTTGTCATTGGGGTGCAGCTAGCAGACGTCGGGAAAATCCTGAGGGTGAGTTTTGCTTTTGACACAGTTTTGAGTCAATTTATTTGTTATACATGAACTATTAATGGATTTAATGTTGCAGAACATTTCTTAATGCTATTCAAATACTCTTTCAGGGGACAGTTTTGTTGTGAATGGCTTTATTTCAAGAAGAGGAGCTGAAGAAGGCGAGAGATACGACACAAATCTGAAAGATTATAAGGTAAGAAATGGCTGATTTTGATAGATTCTTATTAAATCAATTTTTAAATGCCAAGAATCAATCTATGCTGTTTTCAGTCGATGTGTGAATAAAACGTAATGAAACATTATTTTTAGCGCCTCCCCTGCAGGAAAGTTCAAAAATCTTTGTTACTTTTGAAATGAAACATAGTCTCAGTTTTCAAATTCTATCATGAATCGATCAAGTCTTCCTATTTACTACTAGTTATAGCACCAAATAAACATGAATGAACATTAAGAAAGTGCTGAAAGAAACCGAAAAACTTACTGAAATAAATCCTGTCTCATGTAATCACTAAAACAGTGTTTCAGGTGTGGAAAAATGTCCATAAAACAGTCCAAATGTCCAAAAAAAATAAAAAATTAACTCTAGAAAGGGGTATCTAGCTAAATATGTGCAGTATATTACATATTCATTATATTTTGACTTAACCTGTATCTTAAATATCTAATGCATGTTTGAAAAAATGAAAACTATTTATGACATCCACGGTTTAAATGTTTATATTTCAGCAACAAACTGGTGTAGGAACATAATTATATCATTAAAAATGTATTTTAAATATATTATAAATTATAATAATTTTATTATAAAAATGGCCTCATGTGCAATTTTTTATTACATTTTTTTTATTTTATAATATATATATATATTTTATATAAAAACTGTCTAATTTTTTTAATGTTTGTTTACAACATTGTCACTTTAATTTAATAATGTACCAAGTGACAAGGTTTGGTTTCAAGTATTAGTATTATCTATATATCCAAATGAATCGAGATCGAAATTGAATCGAATAGCAAGTTAGTGAATCAACCTCAAATTGAATCATGAAATCTGTCCTAGTTTGCATGCTCTTATAAGCATTAATATACACCGCAGCAACTAATACTAAGAAAAACTGTCGTTTCATTTGTGGTGCTGCATTATGGGATTGCTTACTTCTTCTCAATATTTGATGCTGGCCCATAAATGGTATCTTTTAGACTTAGATTCGCTATGCTTTTATAAACGTAACCCATGCGATCCCAGAAGCGTCTCAGACTGGACTATTCATCTGTAAGAGAGACGCTGCTGCAGCTTTTTCCCAGTATCTTGGTCAAATCGCTCAAGAATCCAGACGGGAGCTGCACCACAGAAGGAACAACTTGCGGTGAGCCGTGTGCCATCCCGCTGCCAAAGACCACATTCCCACTCCTGAGAAATCATCATCATTACAGCGGCTGAAACGAACAGACAGGAGTGTGCTGGGTGTTCTCAGGGCACGTCCAGCGCTTGGCGATGTGTTTTTGTCGTGTTTGGCTGTGGGATTGTTCCCCGGTGGGATTGATGGGTTTTGACGTGCAGTTTCTAACAGCTGAGAGTCGCGGTTAATCCTGGACAGTCGTGCATTACATCTGTGTGAACGGCGCTCGGATTATACATATATTCATATAGTCTTTTTTCTGTGTCTATGCAGTTGATTTTTTTGCTCTTTCTGCTCCACCTGAGTAGTTTTGTCTCATTCTTTGACCACACAATACTGCTATTTTCTGGCATGTTTTAAAACATAAGACTCAAGGTATACACATGTCAGTAACTGTTCTGTTCATACTACACAATATTGCATTGATTTCAATGCACTTTTTACTGCACTTGTTATCAGTGTCTTTCGTTCTTCAGTCATAAAAAAAGTCCATTCCAAAGAATCTATTCTAAAGTCATTCTCAAAAGAATCTCTGAATTGATTCATTGAGAATTTCACAGGAATGAATCGTTAGAAACTCTAACAAGTTTGTTCGAATCATTTGTGTGGATGGGTTCAAACTGTCCATTTTTAAAGAATCAGTTCAAAAGACTTCGACTTTTATTCATTGACTTAGACAGAAATGCACAGGAATGAATCAAATCGACTCACCTTAACAAGTTGGTTTGATTCATTATTGTGAATGGGTTCAAAATGTCCATTTTAATGAATCAGTTCAAAAGTAAATCTCTAAATTGATTCATTGGAATGGTCCGAAATCCACAATAATGAATCCAAACAACTCTTAATGATTTGTTTGAATCATTTGTGTGGATGTGTTTAAACCGTCCATTTCAAAGAATCAATTGAAATTTCAATCACAAAAATCTCAGAATTGATTCATTGGAATGGTCCGAAATCCACAATAATGAATCATTCATTGATTCAGACAGGAATTCACAGGAATTAATCAAATTGACTCACCTTAACAAGTTTGTTTGATTCATTTCTGTGGATGGGTTAAAAATTTCTAATTTTAAAAGAATCAATCCAAAAGTCAATAAATCTCAGTTGATTCACTGAAGTTGATAAAAATACACAGGAATGAATCAAACAGACTCTAAAATGTTTGTTTGAATTATTTCAGTGGATGGTTCAAACTGTCCATTTCAAAGAATCAATTGAAATTTCAATCACAAAAATCTCAGAATTGATTCATTGGAATGGTCCGAAATCCACAATAATTAATTATACAGACTCTTAACAAGTTTGTTTAAATTATTTCTGTGGGTCGACTCAAACTGTCCATTTTAAAGATTCAGTTCAAAAGTCTTAAGATTTATTTGAATCATTTCTCTAGATGGGTTCAAAAATGTTCATTTCAAACAACCAATTCACGATTCACTCTCAAAAATCTCTAAATTGATTCACAGGAATGAATCAACCCAACTCTAACTCTGTTTGATTCATTTCTTTCTATGGGTTCAAACTGTCCATTTCAAAGAATCGGTTCAGTGAGTCGATCTCAAAGTAACTGACTCAATGAAATGGACAGAAGCCAATGCGTCTCGTTTTTTATGACTCTCACCTGTGCATGGTTTTGCATCATTTCAATTAGTCTCTGAAGGATGCTGAAGGACATCCGAGTAAAAAGACTCTAACTGATGATAAACCTGCTCTAATAGAAGCCCTATAAAAGTCCTTCCCCTCTTGAATGGGAACGTTATTTGGGAAATCTGACAGCGGTCTTGAGGGGAAACCACCGCCGTCATGTGTCATTAATGAGCAGGTCTTTGAGCAGAGAGTTTTGTCTCTAGATTGTGTTTTGTCAGTCGTTCAGTACCTGAAAGATGTGTTTAAGTTGTTTATTTAGGGTGGATGAAGTAAAAGAGCCAAATTCAAACCGGAGCTTTTGATTCGAGTCCATTTCAGGTCAGATTTTAGTTGATGTGAAACTCTGGTTTGGACCGAACAATGAGTCACTAGTGAACTAGTTTGATTCATTTCTCTCAATTGGTTCAAATGGTTCAGTAAAAGAAGTTGAAATGGACAGAAGTTCACAGGAATTAATCAAATCCATTCTTTTGAACCCAACAATCAAACCATGAGTCACTTGATTGAACTAGTTTCGTTGCATTACTTTTTGCAGTTTTTATACCACAACAAACATTTTCATGTGTTGCCATTTCACTTGTAGAATTATAGTTGCAAATTCATTTGCAGTTTCTCATATTGTGTATATTTATGTCTAAGCAAACAAAACTAATGCATGTGAACTATAGGCCAATAATAGGTAAATAATTCATTCAAGCATTCATATGCATTCAACAAACAATATTTTTTATGTTGTTTTGCACATTTGATATTAATTGCATAATATAAGTCACTTTTAAAAATAAGTCTGATTTTCTATGCAGGAAAATACAATGATCATGTACATTTAGACTTGTGCATATGACTAAATGATGCATCATGCATAATTTTTCCCTTTAATTTTCATTGAGATGAGTCCACTGGGCTCTTGAAGTTTAGGTTGGATGTAAATATCTATTGTGCCGATCTATTCTACAGTATTTGAAGCCCCATCACGTTTCCAGCATGAGATTCTAGTTACTATAATTTCTTCTGATTGGAGTCATTCAGGTGATTATGTCCCTCAGCTCTAGGGATGCTTTGACATGTGTCGAGCCGCTCGTAGTGTTGTATTGTCATCATAAGTGTGGTTTGACTCTGTTCCCCAGAGCAGCTGTAATTCTGTCCTCTAGATGAACTGAAAGCAGACACCTCCACACAGACTGATGCTCGTGCCCACGGCGGACAGAGAAGATATATCATCCGAGACTCAGTGTTTAGGAATCTCTGTAAGCATGACGTATTTCTGGATTACATCAAGTGCTTTTTCTACCTCTCCTACCTCGCTTTTAACAATACAATACCGTTTCAAAGCAGCTTCATATGTAACAAACAGGAAAATTATTTACCGCTGTGAACAAAGCAGCGCTGCATTTATGGCAAAATGAAAAGAAAAAATAGCATATAAACTTTTCTGAAGACAGTAAGTTCCCCTTAGACATGCATTCATATAAACATAGGGGCCTAAATAAAACAGAATTTGTGTATCGTTACATATTTGAATCGATTTTCCCACATAATTCCCACAAATTGGGTTTTCTCCATGCAAACTTCTTTCTGTGTACTCATAACTTAACATGCAGATATTGAGTCACATTAAAGGAATAGTTTAGACAAAAATAAAAAAAAATTGCTGTAATTTTACTCCCCTTTGGGCCATCCAAGATCAGGATGAGTTTGTTTCTTCATCAGATTTGGAGGAATGTAGCATTGTATCAGGGTCTCACCAATAGACCCTCAGCAGTGAATGGGTGCCGTCAGAACGAGAGTCCGTCAGGGAACATCTGGAGAAGACAAAAGATGAAACAAATCCAAGATTAAGTCTATAATCCATAATAACACTTCCTCCAGTGAAAAAGTGTTCTGGTCTGAATCAGGAGAGAAATCTGCACAGATCAAGCAGCGTTTAAACAGCTCTAGACAAATGTGTGTCTGCTTTTTTCAATTTGAGAGACAACAGCAGATGCACTTTTTCACTGGTTAAAATTTTACAAACATCTTGATGGACTTATTTCAGCTTTTTGTGCTGTGGATTATTGAGATGTTTTTATCAGACTCTCATTCTGATGGCACCCATTCACTGCAGAGCAAGTCATGCAATGCTACATTTCTCCAAATCTGACAAATCTGATCTACTCCTGTAATCTTATGTAAACATATATAATGTGCATGTTAAAGTTGCATGGCTGTGCTTTCAATCCACAAGGCAATTTTCATGTGCATAGTTAATAAAAGATGATTCAGTGATGGGGAATTATTTTTTTAATAAGCAACACTATCAGCAGCACAATCATGATTTCATGTTCTGTGCATGCATTTATTAAAGAATTTAGTCAAAGGGTCAAAATTATTTTCCGGCCACAGCTGCTGTTGAAACCTCTTAATTCGCACTAAACCCAGAACATTCCTTGAAATTAATGGAAAAGAGGGACTGTGTCCAATAACTGTTTCTGGCTGCCTTTTAAAGTCAGCTTTAGGATTTGGGAGGCAGGTAAAATCCTGATGGCTGCAGATTAGAAAAGGGCCAGATCCGGCGTTCCCATTGTCAGGGAAGCGGAGGGAATGGGATTCTTCAGCTGCCTGGCTGTGACTTCAAAGCGAAGCTGGGAGTTATTAAAGCTCTCTGATAGCCCGGATCTGGGGGAAGGGCGGAGGGACGGACAGAGACAGACGGGCGAGTATCCCGAGGGTTTTCCTGGTGTGGAGCTCTGAGAATTAACTCTGAAAGCCATTTGTGTTCAGTGAGCAATAATGAGCTCATTAGCTGCTGTCAGATGTTTTCTTAAAGGGGTCATATGATGCTGCTAAATAGAACATTATTTTGTGTTTTTGGTGTAATGCAATGTGTTTATGCCTGATTACGGTTAAAAAAAAATTATTTTCCAAGTAATGTATATTATTGTTGCTCCTCTATCCCCTGGCTTTCTGAAACACATCTCATTTTACAAAAGCTCGGTGTGCTCTGATTGGTCAGTTATGCAGAGCGTTGTGATTGGCTGAATACCTCAAGCGTGTGATGGAAATTTAACAAACTGATCAAAACTCGCATTTGAATCACCAATGGGAAATCTTTTAAATATTAAAACGTACTTACAGACTGTGTGACAGAACGCCGGACTGTCGAACTGCCCAATTTTATAGAAACAGTCCACATCCTCCGGAAAATGCACTGCATACATCTGAATATTTTGGTTGAACAGTGTTGAGAACACAACTTAACCACTGATTTCTAGTCGTGTCCTCTTTCGGAAGACCAGACAAATTAGTTTCACTTCCACAATGAAACATAAGCCTTCTTTCTTTGGGTGAACAGTTGGGCGGGGTTATGCAAATCTTCCCACTTAGTGATGTAGACACGTGGGGGCGTGTTTATACGAGCCGTTTAGGAGGGTTTGGTTGACCCTTAACTTTTATAAAGAATATCTCTTTGGGTTTGAGACTTTAGTCTTTGCAACTTTACAGATCTTCTTTATGCACCAAGAGCTTGTGGCATTCCAAAGAGAAAGGAAACATTTAAATTGCATCATATGACCCTTTAAAAGAAACTACAGTGATACTAAAATAACACGTTTATGCAGCTTTTTCCCCTGTACAACACATCTATTAAGCTGCAAAAATGTCCAAATGAGGACATTATTTAATTTTAGAGTCAAAATGTAGACCTGTTCCTCACATGAAGGTATCATATAACTTCAGAGGACTTTAAATGAAATCCTTAGTGGATGTGAATCATCTACTTTTTGTCCCTACTTATTGTATGGAAAATTACAGTTCATTAAAAGCCCTTCTTTCATGTTGCATAACGGTTTGGAACGACATGACAGATTTTCATTTTTCTCGAGCTCTTCCTGAAAGATCTGCACTTCCGAATTAAAGCACATTGAGTGAAAGGAGTGAAAAAGTTGGAGCCGCGTATGTGGTAATTACGGATTTGGACACTGAGGTGACTGTTGGCTGATCAAAGGAAACGGCGATAGGGAAAGAATGAGTTGGCTGGTTTTTAGAAAAGCGAGTTTGACGGATCATTGCAGGTGTTCGGCTCTTACCTGTATAAACACCTGGCACGGGGCTAGAGAGATCTCCAGAGGTGAGATCAAAATGAACTGCAAAAATAGCAGCAGTGGCTCAGAATGTTGTTGGAAAGCCAGACAAGAGGCCTCTCTGTGAGAAATCAGCACGGAAAGCGCTGAGCTGGAGACGTTCTTAAAGAGCCGGCCTGTGAGGCCTCAGTGTGCTTCAACACTGGAAACATCAACAGTCTGCTGCACACTGACCAAATAATGACACACGCGCTCAGTTCAACCTCTCAACGCTCCTCTCGTCTTAAACGTTCCCAGGCGTGAAGCCGCTGATGCCAGCGAAGAAGGAACAATCTGATATAAATGGTGCGGGGAAGCAGGAACACAGGAATTTGAACTGGTATTAATTGAAGTAAATTTCACTTGTACAAAGAATTTCAGTTGTACAAAATCAGCAATACGTATTTCAAGTATTCTGGTAAAAGATGGTCCATAAAAAAATAAAATAAAATGCATAGTGCAATATTGTATAGTGAAGATAATTAATAATGTAATAATTTATGTAATAATTGTTTTTAATAATAAACAATTCATAATTAAAGAAAAAAATGTATATAAATGAAATGACAGTAAATCATAATATAAACTATAAATGAGATATGTAAATGAGGAAATATATATTAAATGTGAATAATGTTAACAATTTTATAAAATATATATGATCACTCTATGATTATATTGTTAATCATAATTTAAATGTTAAACATATATATATATATATATATATATATATATATATATATATATATATATATATATACTGAAATTATTTAATTAATTTATTATAATAAAAAATGCATTTGTACATAAATTAAATAATGTACAGTAAATAGCGATTTAAATTATAAAGTTTTGAAATTTCATTATGAATATAACATTTTTGTATTTGACTGGTGCAATTTTGTATAATGAAGTCAAGAAACTGTATAAATAATGAAATTATAATTAATTTATAAAAATAAGTTATAATTAAAAATGTAATTATATATAAATGAAATGATGTACAATAAATCATATTAATTATAAATAAATCATGAAATGTCAGAATTCATATATATATATATATATATTTTCTATATGTATAATTATATAAATGTAATACTTTAAATATAAGTATAATTTATATATATACATTTTATAAATGTATAAGTATATGCATTTGTATAAATATACTGAATTTGTAAATCATTTTTAACATTGATTATTTATATATAGTTTCTCATATATCTCATATTTTACGTGTATGAACATTCATTAGGTTGATGCAATTGAGGCGGTTTCATTTAAAGTGGCTGAAATATTTTAAAGCAACTTTTTGGATCTCTACTAGATCCTGAAGTTGTTTGGTTTGTGCTTATTTTTAAACACGGTCAAGCTAAGCTAAAATATAATCATAATTTGCCAAAACGTGATGGGAATAGACTTAGAAAACTCAAAAAACTAAAAGTGAGGGTGACATCATCCCTCAGATATAACAGACCCTGATGGATGACTTCAGAGTTTATCGTCCCAGCGGCAAAACCTGTAAATATGAGGATGTTTCTTGATAGCCAGTGAAAGTGGGCTCGTTCTGTTCTTTCAAGTTTGCTCTCAGAAATCTGATTTCTCACCTCAGCAGAGCTGTGTATTTTCTTGTTTTAGTTGGGCTTGTTCAAACTCTGGCATCTCCTCCTCACATGTTCGCTTTGAATCAGCGGTATTTGCTTTGACAGCGTGTTGTGGATATCTGGCCTGTTTAAGAGCGTCACATTCAATGACATCTTTCTCCTTCTGCTTTTCTCATGTTCTCCGACTTTTGGAGAAACACCACTGTCTTGATGGAGCTGAACTGTGCTATTGGCCCAATGTTGCACCTTCGTTTAATAGCCGACATTCTCCTGGTCGAAACTGCTGTGGTGGTTTCGAGGAAAACTAAGAAGTGCTCGAATGGTGTTCAGGGTTTTGAGCCTTCATCTCTGAATGAGAAGCATGTGGCAGCCATCCAGAACAGCAGGGTCTTTCAGCGTGGCCCCTGCAGACATCTGTTCCTGGTTTGTACTGCAGAAATCCTCGAGCTCCCCGTGGGGCGACCGGGGGCCGATAAGGGCTTGTTTTTCTGAAGGCTTTGAGGTGGGGCGCGATGAAGGCTGTTGTTTTGGGGGGATAGGGAGTGGTCAGTAGATGTGGCACTGACAGGCTAGTTTTATTCTCTTTTTCTTTATTCCAGACTGATGGTCTTTAACAAATGCGTAGCAACACCCTATGAACACGTTTTTATGAGCCCATTGCATAAACTTACAGACTGCATTCGGTCTCAGTTGTGCTGTCTGGTTTTAAATGGAAGCTTGTTATCGTGACTTTTTACCAGTTCTGACATTTTTTTTTCACAATTCTAAGTTTATATCTCACAATTGTAAGAAAATATTTATTGTGAGACATAAAGTCAGGATTGCGAGATCAAGTCGGAATTATGAGATATGAAGTCAGGATTGCGAGATCAAGTCAGAAGTATGAGATATAAAGTCAGGATTGCGAGATCAAGTCAGAAGTATGAGATATAAAGTCAGGACTGCGAGATCAAGTCAGAAGTATGAGATATAAAGTCAGGATTGCGAGATCAAGTCAGAAGTACAAGATATAAAGTCATGATTGCGAGATCAAGTCAGAATTATGAGATATAAAGTCAGGATTACGAGATCAAGTCAGAAGTATGAGATATAAAGTCATGGATTGCGAGATCAAGTCAGAAGTATGAGATATAAAGTCATGGATTGCGAGATCAAGTCAGAAGTATGAGATATAAAGTCAGGATTGCGAGATCAAGTCAGAAGTACGAGATATAAAGTCAGGATTGCGAGATCAAGTCAGAAGTATGAGACATGAAGTCAGGATTGCGAGATCAAGTCAGAAGTATGAGATACGAAGTCAGGATTGCGCGATCAAGTCATAATTATGAGACATGAAGTCAGGATTGCGAGATCAAGTCAGAAGTATGAGATACAAAGTCAGGATTGCGAGATCAAGTCAGAAGTATGAGATACGAAGTCAGGATTGCGAGATCAAGTCAGAATTATGAGACATGAAGTCAGGATTGCGAGATCAAGTCAGAAGTATGAGATACGAAGTCAGGATTGCGAGATCAAGTCAGAAGTATGAGATATAAAGTCAGGATTGCGAGATCAAGTCAGAAGTACGAGATACGAAGTCAGGATTGCGAGATCAAGTCAGAAGTACGAGATACGAAGTCAGGATTGCGAGATCAAGTCAGAAGTATGAGATACGAAGTCAGGATTGCGAGATCAAGTCAGAAGTATGAGATATAAAGTCAGGATTGCGAGATCAAGTCAGAAGTACGAGATACGAAGTCAGGATTGCGAGATCAAGTCAGAAGTATGAGACATGAAGTCAGGATTGCAAGATCAAGTCAGAAGTACGAGATATAAAGTCATGATTGCGAGATCAAGTCAGAATTATGAGACATGAAGTCATTGCGAGATCAAGTCAGAAGTACGAGATATAAAGTCATGATTGCGAGATCAAGTCAGAATTATGAGACATGAAGTCAGGATTGCGAGATCAAGTCAGAAGTATGAGACATAAAGTCAGGATTGCGAGATCAAGTCAGAAGTATGAGATACGAAGTCAGGATTGCGAGATCAAGTCAGAATTATGAGACATGAAGTCAGGATTGCGAGATCAAGTCAGAAGTATGAGATACGAAGTCAGGATTGCGAGATCAAGTCAGAATTATGAGACATGAAGTCAGGATTGCGAGATCAAGTCAGAAGTACGAGACATGAAGTCAGGATTGCGAGATCAAGTCAGAAGTATGAGACATGAAGTCAGGATTGCGAGATCAAGTCCGAAGTACGAGATATAAAGTCAGGATTGCGAGATCAAATCGGAATTATGAGATATGAAGTCAGGATTGCGAGATCAAGTCAGAATTATGAGACATGAAGTCAGGATTGCGAGATCAAGTCAGAATTATGAGACATGAAGTCAGGATTGCGAGATCAAGTCAGAATTATGAGATATGAAGTCAGGATTGCGAGATCAAGTCAGAATTATGAGACATGAAGTCAGGATTGCGAGATCAAGTCAGAATTATGAGATATGAAGTCAGGATTGCGAGATCAAGTCAGAATTATGAGATATGAAGTCAGGATTGCGAGATCAAGTCAGAATTATGAGACATGAAGTCAGGATTGCGAGATCAAGTCAGAATTATGAGACATGAAGTCAGGATTGCGAGATCAAGTCAGAAGTACGAGATACGAAGTCAGGATTGCGAGATCAAGTCAGAAGTACGAGATATGAAGTCAGGATTGCGAGATCAAGTCAGAATTATGAGATTTGAAGTGGTCCCACTTTATATTAGGTGGCCTTAACTACTATGTACTTACATCAAAAAATAAGTACAATGTACTTATTGTGTTCATATTGTATTGTAAAACACTTTTGCTGCTATTGAGGTGGGATAGGGGTAAGGTTAGGGTGAGGGTTGGAGGTATGGGTAAGTTTAAGGGTGGGTTAAGGTGTAAAGTATGGGTCAACAGTGTAATTATAAATGTAATTACAGAAATTAAATACAGATGTAATTACATGTCATTTTTTTAAATATAAGTACAATGTAAAAACATGTATGTACACAATAAGTACATTGTACTAAATTATTAATTAAAATGTAAGTACATAGTAGTTAAGGCCACTTAATATAAATTGGGTCCGTCTGAAGTCAGGATTGCGAGATCAAGTCAGAATTATGAGACATGAAGTCAGGATTGCGAGATCAAGTCAGAAGTATGAGATATAAAGTCAGGATTGCAAGATCAAGTCAGAAGTATGAGATATGAAGTCAGGATTGCGAGATCAAGTCAGAAATACGAGATATGAAGTCAGGATTGCGAGATCAAGTCAGAATTCCGAGATATGAAGTCAGGATTGCGAGATCAAGTCGGAATTACGAGATATAAAGTCAGGATTGCGAGATCAAATCGGAATTATGAGATATAAAGTTAGGATTGCGAGATCAAGTCGGAATTATGAGATATAAAGTCAGGATTGAAAGATCAAGTCGGAATTATGAGATATAAAGTTAGGATTGCGAGATCAAGTCGGAATTATGAGATATAAAGTTAGGATTGCGAGATCAAGTCGGAATTATGAGATATAAAGTCAGGATTGCAAGATCAAGTCAGAATTATGAGATATGAAGTCAAGATTGCGAGATCAAGTCAGAAGTATGAGATATAAAGTCAGGATTGCGAGATCAAGTCAGAATTATGAGATATAAAGTTAGGATTGCGAGATCAAGTCGGAATTATGAGATATAAAGTCAGGATTGCAAGATCAAGTCAGAATTATGAGATATGAAGTCAAGATTGCGAGATCAAGTCAGAAGTATGAGATATAAAGTCAGGATTGCGAGCTCAAGTCGGAATTATGAGATATAAAGATTCAAGATTCAAGATTCACGAACTTTATTTGCCATTTGTGCTTGCACACATAGGAACTCTTGTGCGGTTGTTGCTCAGAGAGTCAAGTCAAGTTTAAAAAGACACAAGGAAAACATAAATCTACAGTATCTATAACACATATACATTGTAAATTGCACTAAACCCATAAAATGTAGATTTTTATTCTGAATTGCACTAGTATATTGCATCTTGCACAGGCCCCAGAGATAACAATAATAAGTTACGTTATAAATAACTAAATAAAATAAAAATACACCGGTATATTACACAGGCCCCAGAAATAACAATAATATTATAATGCAAAAGTTACGTTATAAATAAATAAATCAAGTACACAGGCATATTACACAGACCCTATAGACAGTAGTTCATTTTGTTTTGGCCAAGAGTCTCACTGTGGCTGGGAAAAAGCTCTTATAAAAACGTGATCTGTTTGTGATAATGCTGTCCGCTCGTCTGTGCCTGAGATTGTATGTACAGTTTTTGTGAATGAGCAGGGAGTGAGCTGGATGTAGTGTGTCTCTGATAATTCTCTCTGCTCTTTTCTGACAACGCTGTGTGTAAATTGTATCCATGGAGGGGAGTTCTGTTCTGATAATCCTCTCTGCAGTCTTTATGACTCTTTGCAGAGCCTTCCTCTCTGTCTGTGTGGTGTTTCCATACCATACAGTGATGCCTGTGGTGAGGATGCTCTCTATCAGTCCTTTGTAGACCTGGGTGAGAGGATGACAGTGCAGACCAGCTTTTCTAAGCAGCCTGATGAAATACAGTCTCTGCTGAGCTTTTTTCACTGTGGCAGCAGTGTTCAAAGTCCAGTTCAGATCTGATGTTACTTGCAGTCCCAGGAATCTGTAACTGTCGGCCCTCTCCACCTCAGTCCCCTTGATGATGAGGGGCTGCAGGGGGGGTGGGTTTTTCCTGAAATCCATGATTACTTCTCTTGTCTTGTCTGTGTTAAGGCACAGATCGTTCACCTCACCATATGTGAGAATGTCGTTCACCAAACTCCTGTAGCCCGACTCGTCCCCCCCCTTGATGAGGCCCAAAATGGTGGTATCATCCGCATACTTAATGATGATGGTATTGTCCTGGGTGGAGATACAGTCGTGTGTATACAGGGTGAATAGTTTAGGACTGAGACAGCAGCCTTGTGGTGATCCTGTGCTGATGATGAGCTCTGCAGACACCTTCCTTCCCATCCTCACCACCTGTGGTCTTTCAGTCAGGAAATCCAGGATCCAATTACAGGTGGGAGTCGGGACGCCGAGGTCTGTCAGCTTCTCAATCAGCCTGCCCGGGCGGATGGTGTTAAAAGCCGAACTGTAATCCAGGAACAACGTTCTGACATATGTTCCTCTGTTGTCCAGGTGTTGCAGGATATGGTGTAGAGCAAAGGCCACTGCGTCGTCCACTGAACGGTTGGGACGGTAGGCGAACTGGAGGGGGTCGATCGTGTCCGGGACCATGTGATTAATATGTGTGAGAACCAGTTTTTTCCAAACACTTCATGGCGACTGGCGTGAGTGCCACTGGCCTGAAGTCGTTCAGGGTGGCTGGATTTAGCTTTTTTGGAACTGGTACAATGGTGGAGGATTTAAAAATACGGGGGACTACTGCTTGGTTTAGAGACCAGTTAAAAATGTCTACATACACACCAGTGAGTTGTTCTGCGCAGGCCTTCAGGACTCTGGGAGGGACGCCGTCTGGTCCCACAGCCTTGTGGGGGTTCACCTGCCTCAGAGCTTTCAGGACCTGTGTGGGTGTCACCTGAAAGACAGTGTCCGTGGGGTTGCAGGGGGCTTTTAAAGGAGTGTCTTTGTTCATTCTGTCAAACCTGGTGTAGAAAGTATTAAGGCTGTCTGGGAGGGTGACATCCAGGGGATCTGTGGCAGGTACTATTTCCTTGTAGTTTGTGACTGCTTGGATTCCCTGCCACATACTGCGCGTGTTGTTACTTAGGTAAAATCTTTCAAGTTTTTGAGAATACGCCCTCTTTGCAGCTCTGATGGACTTCTGTAGCTCATACCGGGCTTTCTTGTACTCCCTTTGGTCTCCTGACTTAAAAGCTTCCTGCCTTTTCCTGATATAAAGTTAGGATTGCGAGATCAAGTCGGAATTATGAGATATAAAGTCAGGATTGCAAGATCAAGTCAGAATTATGAGATATGAAGTCAAGATTGCGAGATCAAGTCAGAAGTATGAGATATAAAGTCAGGATTGCGAGATCAAGTCAGAAGTATGAGATATAAAGTCAGGATTGCGATATGAAGTAAGAACTGTGATATACAAAGTCAAGATTGTGAGATCAAGTCAGAATTATGAGATATAAAGTCAGGATTGCAAGATCAAGTCGGAATTATGAGATATAAAGTCAGGATTGCGAGCTCAAGTAGGAATTATGAGATATAAAGTCAGGATTGCAAGATCAAGTCGGAATTATGAGATATAAAGTCAGGATTGCGAGATCAAGTCAGAATTATGAGATATGAAGTCAAGATTGCGAGATCAAGTCAGAAGTATGAGATATAAAGTCAGGATTGAGAGATCAAGTCAGAAGTATGAGATATAAAGTCAGGATTGCGATATGAAGTAAGAACTGTGATATACAAAGTCAAGATTGTGAGATCAAGTCAGAATTATGAGATATAAAGTCAGGATTGCAAAATAAACTTAGAATTGCAAGAGGAAGTCAGAATTGTGATATACAAAGTCAGAATTATGAGATAAAGTCTGGTTTGCAATATAAAGTCAGAACTGTGAGATATAAAGTCAGAATCACAAGATATAAACATGTAAATTCTGCGAAAAAAGTAAAAATTGCAGGATATAAAATCTGAATTGTACATTTGCAAGATTTAAAACCGGCAGTTCTGACTAATTGAAATTATGTCAGTTCAGACCTTTATATCTCACAGTTAATTTTTTTGTTCTTTCAGAATTTATGAGTTTATACCTTGCAATTTTGACTCGATAAATAAAGGCCTTTTTGTTAAATTGAGCCAGAAATCACATTAGAAAACGGATTGTAAACATAGCTATTGATGTATGATCAACAGTGATGATGTCATCATAATAATATTTATTACGTAATATTTGCATACTTAATTGTGATCAATCATCTTTCTTACCTCTTTGCATACTGAATTTGTGTAGTTGCCAAAATGTTGCTAAATTAGGTCAATTCAATATGCAAATAGACCTTAGAAAGAAGCCCAATAGTGACTCAGCATGCAAATAAAAGGATTGTATCATCATTGTTGTTAAAAGCGTGTTATTTATTTGTGTTTGAGCATGAGAACTTTTACACTGCATGAGCGAGATCTTTTTCTTTCTCCTCCTCCCCGCTTCCTCCTCTCACTTTTCATGGCCCTTGTTTCATGGAAAAAGACATTTGAACACTGCAGGCGGATTGTATGTTTATTTATTCGAAGATATTTATGCTGGGAAAGACGCTTTGAAGGTGTTTGCTTACGTTCCCCGGTTTCCTTGTCTAAGCATTCTTTCTGAGCGGGTTGAGTGTTCATGGCTTCAAAGATACTGAGGTGCCATCAGGAGATGACTGTTTGATCTCCTCCAGATGCCAATAACGTTGCCTTTTCCTTATTCTGGGCTTTTGACGTGCAATTATTCATAATTAGGCAGTTAAGTGTTTTCAAGCTGTGTTTAAAGTCAACATAAAGTCAGAATTGAGTCTATGTACTTTCACATTCTTGGTTTTATTGCCGACTATTAATCAGTGCACATTCTACTTATCTTTTAACAGATTGTCATGAATGCTGCAGGGTTTTTTTTTTTTTATGTTTTATTTGGAAAGCGCTGTGTTTTGGCATTTTATCTTGACTTTAAAGGAATAGCTCACCCAGAAATTAATATTTGCCAAAAATGTATTCAATCCAAGATTAGGATGAGTTTGTTTCTGGATCAGATTTTGAGAAATGTAGCATTGCATCATTTTCTCACCAATGGATCCTCTGCAGTGAATGGGTGCCGTCAGAATGAATAATCCACAATAATCCATAGTTACACTTCCTTCAGTGAAAAAGTGCATCTCCTGTTGTCTCTCACATCAAAATCCAACCACATATATGTTTTGGCTTGTAAACGGTGCTTGATCTGTGCAGATTTCTCTCCTGATTCAAACCAGAACACTTTTCACGTTATTAAGGATTATATACTTTTATTACAGTAAAAAACGTCTTAATGGATTTGTTTCAGCTTTTGTCTTCTCCATGTTAACTGATGGACTGGAATGCTGTGGATTACTGTGATGTTTTTATCAGATCTCATTCTGACGGCACCCATTCACTGCAGAGCAAGTGAAGCAATGCTACATTTCTCCAAATCTGATGAGGAAACAAACTCATCCTAATCTTGGACGGCCTACGCCGAATGAGTGAATGGAAATGGAGCGCTTGTGGTGGATGTTATGGCAGCCGTTTACTTTGCGTCGCTTACAGGAGAAGGAAAGAAAATACTCCTGTGCGGTGACTTTTTCTGCTGGATGGCAGTCAGCGTTTGATCTCGTGCAGCTCTAGGCCAAGGCAAACAGCAGGAGACGCCGAGGTTATTGCATTTTCGTGTGTAAGGTATGTTTCCATATAAACCGCTGCAGAAAACTTATCCAAACTGACATTTTGCAAGCCTTAGCACAGTCTGGGGAATATTTGATTTATTTATTTAGCACTGTGGTTAGTATTAATTGAATACCTGTGTTTTAATTAGTTGTTTCATGACGAGGCATTTGGAAAAACTTTGCAATCAAAGTTAAAATGTTTGTTGACCAAATATCACAGTACGAGTCATTTTATATCAGAATAGTTATTTTACGGGATGTTCATAGAAACAACGGATTGTGTGTGAATTAAGCAATAGTTATTTTTGCATAATGCAACGAAGGAAAATCTTTTTTATTTGGAAAAACTCAGAAGATGAGATTATTCACAATACAAATATGATGAGTCTGACATTAGTGTAAAAATAGCTTCAGATGATGAAACACTTGAGTTCAAAACAATCAAACTAATATTATAAAGCAGTGTATAACACATTTTTATATTTTTTTTTTCAATGCATGCATGTTTCTCTCAGATTGATATTTCTGCTTTTGTTCAGCTGATTGCATTAGATTTCCGAAATATATATAAATGTATATAATATATAAATGTACAATAAAAATATAAATAAAAACACATTATTTAATGATAGTAATAATAAATACATATGTCCAATTATTTATATATTTATATAAATATTTAAAATAAATGCAATTAATTAATAAAATTGTTATAAATATATTAAAATATAAAAATATGTAAAATATATAATATAAATATATGTTTATGAATATTTATATTAAATATTTATATAACAAATATTAATATAAACATTAATCAATGTAAATATTTTTTAAAAACAGTATATTTAATACTTAATTTAATAATATTAATAATAAATACATATGTACACTTATTTACATATATAAATAAATGTATTAAAATAATTAAATAATTATATATTTATATGTTGCACTTTCTATATATATATATATATATATATATATATATATATATATATATATATATATATATATATATGAAGAATTTAAATTATAGAAATAATAATAATAATAATAATAATAATAATAATAATAATAATAATAATAATAATGTGTGTGTATATGTATGTATGTTAGGTTAGGGTTTATTTAAATATTCATATTATGTTTATATATTAAGTTTAAACTGGTCTAACCAATATTATAAAGCAGAATCTCAGACCATCACCCAAACTCTTAATAAGTATGAAAGTGAGTAATAATGTGCTTTGTAGTTTTTCCATCAGTTTTCCTGCTGTGTTTTGCGATGCATATTGTTCGTAAGTCTCTGCGATTGATATTTCTGCTTGTGGTATGTTACGGGGGATTATAGACGCTGTTATTCTGAATGTTTGATCACAGAAAAGCCTGTGTTTCTTTGCTCAGGTGCTGCAAACAGACACTCGGGCTCGTAAATCTGATAATTCAAACTCTAACCGTGTCGCTTTCAGACGTGGTGTATCAGTGTTTGCTTATGTAATAATGCCTCAAAGAGATTCCTTTTGTGAAAGCCTCAGAAACCTCATCCTTTCTCCACATTCCCCCAGACGGACGGCCACAGACAGACACCCGAAACCCAGCTTCCTGTCTGAGCCTTAAACAAACACCGAGCCAGAAACAAACGACACGAATCTTGTGCATTTTCACACAATGCATCTCTTTCTTTAGTGTTCATTTAGTCCGTTTTTTAATTAAGTCTTAGTCCTGTGTCTTTTTTTAGTTAATAGCATGTTTAGTCAACCTGTCCTGTTTTTGTTTTAGTTGATTAAAAGCTCATTTCAGGCAGTCAGTGCATTTGTTGTTTGTTCATTAGTCTGGTAATTTAAATGAACTTGGATTAAAAGATCTAAAAAAGATTTGGGACTAAAATAGCACTCGTGTTATATTGCACTTATTTCTCATGTGATATTGCTTTACTATTTTAATGGAGTTAAATAATAGATGCCCCAGCCAAGTTTAAGTCCAATGTCTGGACCAATGTCCAATGTCGGCTTTTATGCCATTGATTGGACAAACAAAATCAACAAAAAACTGCATTATTTGCATGTGCTTTAAAGCCTTGCCTGTTAAACATTTAATTTGTGTGCTGTTCTGAAATGCTGTCCTTAAAACCGTTGAGAGAAAAAACAGATGCGTGCCTGTACTGAATATTATATGCATGTAGCTCTTATGCTGTGTTCACACCAAGCGCGAATATAGTGTCTGGCGCGAATGATTTCAATTTTAAGTCAATGCAAAGGCGCGTTTATGTGCGTCTGGAGGTCTCGCGGCGCGAACGAGGCGTTTAGTGCGGTGCGGAAGACGCGATTTCGCCTCATTCGCGCATCTAGTTTGTGCGAATGACGCGAATTGACGCTGGAATTGAGCGTTTCGCGCGACACGCGTGTTAGGCGCGAATGGTGCTTTTGTGCATTTAAGTGTTTGACGCGAATTCGCGTCTGCCGCCCGAGTTGAAAATTTTTAACTTTGGCGGATACATGATGACGGAGCTCCCGTCTTTATAAATAAACCGCATATTTGAGTTTAAAACAACTACATTCTCACCTGAAATACTTTTAAAACTACATTTCATTACACGATGACAGTAATATTTTGAAAATTATCCGAATAAAATGGCGGTCGAAAATGCTGCGTGAACTCAGCTAGCAGAAGCCCCCCCATGACGCGAATTTGCGTTTTTTGCGAAGTTAATTTAACGCGCGAATGAAGCGAATGATCTCAAAATGTTCAAGCGGCAAACTAGACGCGAATTTGACACTCTGTTCACGTTTGGTGTGAACACAGCATTAAAGTGACAGCAGTCTAATTGTATTAACCATGTTGCCGCTTGTCATTAAAGGGAAAGTTCACCCAAAAATGTAAAGTCTGTCATTATTTACTCACTCACATGTTGTCCCAAACCTGTATTCATTTCTTTCTTGTTCTGAACGCAAATTTTTATTTTATTTTGTGTAACCAAACAGTTGCTGGTCCCCGTTAACTTTGATAGAAGAAAACAAAATACTATGGACGTCAATGGGGACCAGAAACTGATTCTTCAAAATAACTTTTATGTTCAACAGAAGAAACTCTTTCAGGTTTAAAATAAATTGAGCGTGAGTAAATTATTAGTTTTCAGAAGTTAGGACTTGATTAAAGAGAGAGAACCTGTACTACGTCTATAAATGTATATTGATTGTCATAGAATTGATGTATCATGATATTTTTGGTATCGTGAGCCATGTATCGTATCGTATCGTATCATGAGGGTCTCTGTGAAATTACATGTTTGTCAATGTTTTCAGATCATCAGTGCTTTTATTTTGCCTGCGTTGAAGATTAATTAAACACAACTCAGAAAATATGTTCTTCTTTTTTTTTTTTTGTTGTTGATGCAAATATAGAGAAGTTAAGTTTTTTTAATACTAAATTGTAGTCTCTGTTGTCCTCTTCAATATTTAATGCTGATATAGTCACAATTAGTGTGTGATGTTCTCAGTGTCGTCTAGTCTCAATCATTGGCAAAAAAAGGTTTGTCTTTGTTAACAGAATTAACGAGTAAGGCTGCTTGAAGCTTGCACATTGCTGCATTCAGAAACGACACACTTTTGTGAAGTGTTGAAGTTGGAGGCGTTCAGAAACGGTGAGAACTGGATATTCCTGTGACATAAGAAAAGCAGGAGTGAATGGAAGCAGATTTTCTCCCCGTTGTGGACCTCTAGCTCGCACATGTGTAGGTATCGCTATTATTCAAGCCATAAAACTACACGGCCACATCTGAAAGTGGTTAGCTGTCGAAACTCACCGGCGGCTTCAAAGCGCGGGGTTGGGGCTGCAGTCGGAGCAGAATTCCTCTCGGATCGGGAATAGCTGCCGAATGGGCCTTTGTTAGTTTGGACGCACTCGCTCCATCAAAAGCCACTTCCAGATGTGGCTCCACCGCAAGAATCAAATGTTTAAATCATTATCTTTCACGAGGCATTTTGGGATTGAAGCAGTCCTGTGTTTTAAGAGAAGCGCTCGGGTTGGTCTTTGAAATTTAGGGACCAACGAAATGTGATTTGACTGTTTATGAAGCACAGACACCATAAACCATAGCTGTCGGTGTTGTGGGGTAATTCGTGAAGTAACTAGCGACGCTGCTAACTTGTTAGCATTTTGCAGTATGGAGAGTTGGGAAATGAGATTGATTTCAATGAGTCAGTGTGTTTGGGTTTCCTTCATTTGACTGCTATTTGAAATGATTTTAGGACTCCCAAAAAAACAGATTCACTGATTCATTTGATTCGCTGCTCAGATGAATCTGCATTTTTTTTGTTTATTGATGTACGACTATCAAATAATCACTCGTTTTTTTATCTGAATTGTTTAATACTGTTGGTCACTTTAAATGAGAATGTAAATGGATTGCTGTTATGTCATATCTATATATGTGTATTAATGTAAATAAATAATAATATATTAAATTACATAATATAATAATAAATAATTAATTATTGTGTATATATAGATGTATTTATAGAAATATACTATAAATATAAAATAAAATGAATGCATGTATATTTACATTTTATATATATTGATTTATAATTATATGAATGTAAATGCATATGTATAAATATTTTATTTTGTAATATATATGCGATCATGTAATATAAAAACAAAATCAACATAGTAATAATATAATAATAAATGTATGTAAATATATAAATAATATAATAATAAATACGTATGTACATAATAACATTTTATTAAATTAGCATAAATATATGTAAATGTATAAATAAATGTAATATATTATTGTTAAAAAAATATATATATATATATATATTTGAATATATATATTATATGAAAATATATAAAAAAATAAAAAATAATATATATATATATATATATATATATATATATATATATATATATAAAAGCACACACATTTATCATTATATATTTATTGTATATATATATATATATATATTTATAAATATATATATATATATATATATATATATATATATATATATATATATATATTTATAAATATATATATTTATAAATATATACACACAATATGTATAGAAATATTATATATATATATATATATATATATATATATATATACAATAAATATATAATGATAAATGTGTGTGCTTTTATATATATATATATATATATATATATATATATATATATATATATATATATATATATATATATATATATATATATATTATTTTTTATTTTTTTATATATTTTCATATATTAGTGGCTTGTATTGTAGCTACTGTCAGTATCTTGACTGTAGATGAATTAGAGACTGGAGCTGGTTTTTCAGTCGATTACAGTCTGTTGTGGTTCTCAGAACAGCCACAGACTCTTTTCTGAAGAAACGCGGGCATCTCATCACGAGACGAGGACTGGATGAGGGTTTGAACGGCCTGAAAGACGCCACTGTTTCGATTTCTATCCTGAAAACAAACGGTTTCTCTTTTCTCTCGGTGACTTCCTCCACAGGCAGCGTGACTTCAAACGTCTGTCTGCTGTTTCACGCGCTGTTGACCTGCAGAAATAAACATCAAACTCCTCCTTTACTGATTCAGACGGATATTTAACCCTGCGCCTGTCTGAAGGAGACAGGTCATATGGAGGGAGCGTTGTGTTCACGCTGTGTTGTTTCAGAGGCGTTTAGAAACCCAAGATGCAGTAAACTTGACCTTGTTCAGTCTCCAGAGACGTGTGGAGGTGTTTTTCAGGACGCACTCCACATCTTCTCCTGTGTGTTGATAGGGGTCTGTCTGATGGTATCAGTCCTGTATCAGCACGTCTGAACTCTTCACCTCGTTCTCATTCTCCAGGTTTACATGTTTGGGAAGTGCTCGGTTTTCCTGTTTCTCCTCATCATTGTTTCTGTGCCAGCTCTATCCAGTGGTTTCTTAAAAGTCTCTCTGTCTGTTACAGCTCTTGATGCTTTAATGGTGAAGTGTGCAGTTGTGTATATATATCTTATATATATAAATATGTAAATCATTCAACGGTAAAAATTGAATATACTCCCATGTCAAATTTTTACATTTTATTTTCAGAATTTCAATGACGAACTCCAAAGCATCCACATTGGAGGATGTACATATTAGATTTAGTTTGTTAATTATTTGTATAATTATAAATCATTCAGTGGTGAAAATATATATCAACATAGTTAAATATGAAGTATTTTGTGTCTGTAATGTATTTTGGATGCTTATTGAAGTGTGGCATCATTAGCTTAGCAATGTTTTACTGTCAAATTGTGTTGAAATTGATGGTGAGTTGACTTTATTCTGTTTTAATCAGCAGTGTTTGGAGGTCGTCTGTGTTTGCTGTAGACAGCTGGGTTTAGTCTAGATTTTGTCACGGTCTTGCGTTTCATAGTAAATATCTCTGGAACGGGGCGGTGGAGAACAGGGAAGGTGGAGACCTTTGATCTTTGTGTGTCTGGGCTCCTCAGGGTCTCCCGAGCGCAGCTGAGATCAGATCATTATCTGTATTTTTGACTAGGGTCCGGTAAAAATATCCAGTTTTCTTTAGACATTTACCTGACGAGCAGAAATGTGTAAGATAAGACTTGTTTTCAGAGAATATATCTGAAATTTTTTATTTTGTTGTATTATTTTATTTTTTACAAAATGTATTTATTATCATGTATTTTAATTTTATAATTTTTATTTATTTATTAATTTAATTATTTTTTTATTTTACATTTTATATTTAATCGTATGTATTATTTATTTCATTTTAATCATTTTTTATCGGTTTTATTGTTTCACTTTATTTTAATTTTTGATTTCATTTATTACTTTATTATTTATTTCTTTTTTACTTTATTATTTTATTTATTATTTCTTGTGAATCTGTTTATATGGATGATTCATTTCAGTGAACTGGGTTAAGAAAAAAGATTCTCTGATTGATTTGAATCTCTGTATTTTCTTTATTTAAATATTTTGTTACATTTTGCTATCACATGCATTTTGTGCCAGTTAAATGCAGTTTTGATTGCAAAAAAACATATTTTTAAAACATTACTTGATTGATACATATTTAAAATGTTTTAGTTTATTATAGTTAACTGCAGTTTGACTTGTAGGTTAAGTTCCAGTAAAGTACATGAATAATTTATGGACAAGCTGAACCTTTATATATATATATATATATATATATATATATATTTTTTTTTTTTTTTTTTTTTTTTAAATATGTTATTTTGTTGCATTTATTTTTAATTTGTTGTTGTATTTTATTTGTAATTTTTTTTAATTTTAATTTTATTTCTTTTGGTGAATCAGTTGAACTGAGCCGGCTTAAAGATTCATTGATTCATGTGTTTTGTTCAGTTATGCTCTTCACTGTATTTTAAGTGTAATATCATTGCCAGTTATTGTTGTAACACACTAGAGTTTCAGAGTAGCTTCCTGCCACTGATCTTCATAAACAGGTGATGGATGAGATGAACCTTCACCTTAGTGTTATCAGGAAGCCACCGCAACAATGAGATGTATCTACATCCACAGTCTCTTCTTCATGACCTCTTTTATATTCCTGCGGTTTCATCGTGTTGATCCGTCCGTCCGTGTGCGGTTAACACCAGGGGTCTGTTGGCTCCACTCCATCTCCAGACGCCTTCACTTCCCGCGGAGGAGCATGTGTGTATTTTTAGGAGCGGGTCACAGTTGACCTGCCAGTGACCCCTGGCCGATGTCACAGGCGTGAGGAACTTCACGTCTTGGATTTGAGCCTGTTTCTTTGTGTGTGTGTTAAAGAGATGAGGCAATAGAGAGATAACACTCGTATGTCAGACACTCTCCAGAACGGATACGGGTCAAGCTCTTAAAGGGCTTTTAATCTGCGGTGCGATCAGACGCCATGCGGTTGGATCTTATGATTAAGGTGGCACAATTTCTGAACTCCAGACTCTTTCATAAGATGTTGTGTAGGTGTAGAATACATTTTACTGGCCAAAATTATGAATGAAGTACTAGTGTACTGGATATAGTGACTTTGGAACATGCAACACATAGTGGAAAGTTGCATGCTACTATTGCATGTTTAAACCCTCCATTATGTTTAAAGATGCATTTGTTCATCAAAGTAAAATTGCATTTCACAGTTGTTCCGCCATATATATCTTCTTCTGTTGAATTTTCAGATTTCACTTAAAAATGCATCAGATTATGGAAGTAAAATGTGTTGAAGGCACTTCATGTTGGTTCATGGAAGACTAGTTCCCCCCAAAAATCATTCTTTGGTAAATCATAATTATGACATTTGAGTTCAAATTATGAGATAAAAGGTAATTCTGAAATTAAAAATCATGTCAGATACAGTAATTAAATTTTGTCCTAATTATCACTTAGTCTCATCATTTTGACTTTGTTATACTTACGACTTTTTATGTCAAAACTATGACTCGTATGACTTTTGGTTGCATTATTATGACTTTTTTTTCAACTTTTAATGTCATAATTAGAGATTACGAGATTATGTCATACTAAGTCATAATTATGAGATATAAAAAGTTTACCTCTATGACATAACTATGACACATAATAATAATGACTTTGTATCATAATTATGACTTTAATGACAATTATGATTTTTTCTCTAATTATCTTTTGTTCCAATTGTTAATTATGATTTTCACATCATAATTATGACATTACTTTTTAATATCATATTTTCAACTTTTTATCTCAAAGTTATGACTTTGTTTGTCATGAAGATAGTGTCTCAACATATGACTGAGTCATAATTATGAGATAAATTTGGAATCATATAAAAAGTTAAAAAGGAGGTCAAAATTATGGCGTACATAATTATGAGATAATTACGACTTTAACTTTTGTCATAATTAGGGTTTTGTATCTCATAATTCTGACTTTGCAACATTATTATGACTTAGTATCTCAGTTTTTCAACTTTTAATATCATAATTCAATTATTGAATCAATACTTTTTGATTTTTTGTTACAACTTACATTTTATATCATAATTACTACTTAGAATATCATAATTTTGACTTGTCATATTTACTTTTTTATATCATACTTTAAACTCTTTATCCAATAACTGTCTTTTTTTATTGATTTATCAAAGCATGGTTCCACATTTAGAGAAGAAGCCAATGTGATTTTCAAGTAAAAATACAACCAGTTACGTTTTTTTTTTTTTTTTTAAATAACTCGAGCAATGTAGTTGTTTGACGTTCTAGAATAACTAAGCTGGATTTACTCAATTTAAACCACACCGTCTCACTGAACTCCGTGTCTTGTGCTCATACTAACCTTTAAATATTACACACAAACCACACTGAAAGTCTGAGAAAGTGTTCTGCAGCTCCCATTTAAGAGCGGCCCGTAAAAGCTGTTTGAGAGGTGCTGCTGAGGTTCAAGTGTGCGGCACATTTGCGGTCCCAGGATGAGGAGGGGCTGCTCATAAAGACATCTGCTAGAGGTTTCAGAGAGGCTCTCTGGAGGATTTCGGGATTTAGAGAGAATGCCTTGTACTGTAGGGCTAGGAGTCAGTTAGCTAGCTGTGTGTAAGTGGCTCAGAAACAGCCGAATGTATTTAGAAAACGATGTAAAAATGAAATCGTGTGAACATAAACCACTCTGGATTCACTTGATTTTCTCTGCACAAGACTGACTGCAACGAGACAAAAACCAGGGAACTAGTGTGATATTTTCAGTGAAACAATTGATGCATGCAGATTGGGATCAGCAAATGCCTTTTATGTGCATTTGTGTGCAAGTGTTTGTCATAATATTGATAATGCCATTATTATCTCATAATTACGTCTGAGTATCTTGTAATTGTGACCTCAACTTTTTATCTCATGTGACTTTGGATCTCATAGTCATGACTTCGTATTTTAATAATCTTAGCCTTTTATGTCATAATTGTGACTTTTTACCTCATAACTATGATTTAGTATGTCATAAATTTGACTTTTATCTTTTAGTTGTCACTTAGTGTCTTAGTAAGTTGCTTTTTATCTCATAATTGCTCAAAGCTATAGTAACCGATCTGAATGCGCTCACGGATTCGGTAACATCTGTGAGGAAATGTGCGATTTTACCAGGACTTATTTAACTTTTACAACAACGACAAACAGTTTTGTTTCACTGCAAAACTCAGACAGCTACGTCAGGCCAAAGAAGATTACTAGAGGAGTGAGGACAGAGTCTTCTCCAAAACAGACCATAGACACTGATCAGAGTGGCTAAGAGGAACTACTCCGAAAATCAGAGAAGATCAGTTTCATGCCAATGACCCTGCATCAGTTTAGAAAGGACTGAAAGACATCACCAATTACAATTACCTGTCAGCAACAGCTAGTGAGACTGGGGAAATTCATGCCAAACAGCTGTGCACTGTCAGTATTGGCGCCCCCCAGGGATATGTGCTCTCCCCGCTGCTCTTTTCCCTTTACACACATGAATGCACCTCTGAAGAGCTGCCGAATTTCACAGACCACTCTACAGTCATCATCCTCATCCAGAACAGAGATGAGTCTACTTACAGAAAGAAGGTTAATTTATTTTTGCAACTGTTTTATTAAATTAAGTGTTAAAACCAGAGATTGTGAGTAAATGACAAGTAATTCCTCGTGAATCCGAACACCAGAAGCGTTCGGCCTGTAGCTCGTTTGATGAAATGAGTCTAATTTTCTCCAGCAGTGTTACACTTTCAGAGGAAGCAGATAAGCGCAGGAATGGACGAGCTGAAATAGTCGATCGGGTCGTCGGTATTCCAGTAGGGCCGTGGCTGAGATTAGCAAATGGGAGCTTTGGACAAGTCTAGGAGATTTTCTGTGATTTACAGGCTTGGGGAACTTCAAACGTCTGGCCGAGCCTCTGACGCAGATGAGCGAAGAAACTCGCTTCACAGCTGTTGTTCCTGATGCCTCTGAAGCGCTTCATGTCCTGCCAAGAAAACACTGTGCCTCTGCCTCACATCTGACCTCAGGGTGAAAAGTCTCCCGGCTCTGGAGTAAAAGCCCTTCGGCCATCTGTGGCACACTGGTGCGGTGTTATTCATCAGCACGCTCCCCGAAACAAAGCACATCAATGAAATGGAACTTAGAGATGCGTGCATAACTTATTTTTAATATAGTCTCTGAATGCTTAGCTTTTTCTTTCTGTGATTTTGTATGCATGCTTAAATGCTACAAATAAGCAATTTTGCAATAGTCGTCGTCTTTTGTTTTTTTGACCAATCTGACTGATTCTAGGAAGTGCGAGTCTCCTGTGTATTCTTTGTTAGCTAGAAGCCAAGACCAAAGCAGAGATTACAACATTAGTGAGATACTGTGGATGCTTCGGGACAAGAGCTGACCGCTGGATCTGAGCACGTTAATGAGATTGTGTCAGGGACGTTATTGTCCGACTCTCACTACACAGCCAGATGTACTTCAACTACTGTCTTTCACACACTGGCAACACATTCATACACTACTGTTCAGAAGTTTGGGGTTAACTAAGTTTAGTGTTCCTGTAGCTCAAGTGGTAGAGCATTGCGTAAACAAGCGCAAGGTTGGGGGTTCGATTCCCTGGGAACACATGATAGCGAAAAATTGATAGCTTGAATAAAAGCGCCTAAAATGCATGAATTTAATTTAATTTTTTTTATTTAATTCGATGTTTTTGAGTTCGTTTTCTTTTCGTCTTCAGAGTTTCGTCTGCTCACCAATGCAGCATTTATTTAATTAAAAATACAGTAAAAATTTTGAAATATTATTACATTGTAAATAGCTGTTTTCTATCTCAATATCTGTTAAAGTATAATTTATTTCTGTGATGCTCCGCTGTATTTTCAGCATCATTTCTTCAGTCTTCAGTGTCACATGATTCTAATATGATGATTTACTGCTCAAGAAACATTTCTAATTATAATCAGTGGTGAAAACAGAATATTTTTATGGACACTGTGACTCATTTTATTTTTCATGGTTCACAGATAAATAGAAAATTTTAAAGAACAGCATTAATTTGAAAATAGAAATCTGTTGTAACAACATAAATGCCACTTTTGATGCATTGAATGCGTCCCTGCTGAATCAGTGTTCATTTCTTACTATTTTAGAAATTTGAAGCCACTCTGTAAGAAGCAGACAATAAAGAAACCAGGGCCTGTTTTTTTCCCAGCTGTGGATTGGAACCAGCTCTCTCTTAATGAAGCATATGGCCCACACATTGCTGCTTAAAAAGGGCCTCAGTGGGTAATGGCATTATGGGTAAAATACCATGTGTTAGTCTTTAAAATGCAGAGGGCGGTCAGATCTGCAATGCATCTGTTGTGCTGGGTGGTAATGAGTTCACAGACATGTGACTTTAAAGAAGGCGGATCCGTTTGAAATCGATACAGCTAATTGGATTCTAGAAAACATGTTTGGACCCGCCTCTCGGAGCTTCTCATTGGTCGATTGCACGAGTGTGTTTCGATCTCATTTAAATTTCATATCAACTGCATTTGTTTTTTTTACAAATTAAAATATATTTTAAGGGAAGTAAATTACTAATTGTTACAAGTTAAAAAGTTGTTCAAATTAGTTATGTGAACGCACTAATGTTCCACATCTTGCTTTTATTCATGAAAGATGCATTAAATTGATCAGAAGTGCCAGTAAATACATTTATAACATTAAAAAGGATTTCTATGTCGAATAAATGCTGATCTTTTCAACTTTATATTAATCTGTGAATCCGGTTTCTGCAAAAATATTGCGCGGCAAAAACTGTTCAACATTGATAATAATCAGAAATGTTTCTCGAGCAGTAAATCATCATATTTTTATGATTTCTGAAGATCATGTGACACTGAAGACTGGAGGAATGATGCTGAAAATACAGTTTTGATCACATAAATAAATTACATTTTACAATATACTCACATAGAAAACAGTTATTTGAAGTTGTAATAATATTTCACAATTTTGACTGTATTTGTAAATCTAATAAATATACCCTAGGTTAGCAGAAGAGACTTCTTTAGTAAAATCATATACGTGTGTAATGGTGAGCAGGTTGGGATTTGTACGTCGAT
>NC_039283.1:24026635-24090331 GCF_003368295.1 Carassius auratus
ATATAAAAATATAATTTTTGTTATATAAAATATAAATATAAAATAATTGTACTTATATAAATTGTTGTCCTGACCCTTTATCAAATATGATTGCTTTTTTTTTCTTCATTTTTCCAACCTTTTAAAAAATATATATTTTTGTTGTAATTATTATAATTGTTTTGACCTTTCATAAAATATGATTGCTTAATTTTTTTTTCATGTTGTTGACCTTTTATAAAATATATTTCCTTTATTTTGATTATTGTGCTGACTGTTTATAATATAGAATTCCTTAAGTTTTGTTCATTTTGCCAACCTTTTATATAATATATTTTCCTGTAACTTTCATAATCGTTCTGACCCTTTAAAAATATAATTCCTTAATTTTTTGGTATGTCTAAATATAAAAATAAAAATTTTGTTATATAAACTATAAATATAAAATAATTGTTGTTATAAAAAATATAATTGTTGTTCTGACCCTTTATAAAATATAATTGCTTCTTTTTTTGTTCATTTTGCCGACTTTTTAAAAATTTATATTTTTACTGTAATTTTGATAATTTTTCTGACCCCTCATAAAAAATGATTGCTTAATTTTTTTTCATGTTTTTGACCTTTTATAAAATATAGTTTCCTTAATTTTGATTATTGTGCTGACTGTTTATAGTATAAAATTCCTTAAGTTTAGTCATTTTGCCAACCTTTTTTTTATACACATTTCTTTTTACATTTCCCTTAATTTTAATATTTGCGCTGACCCTTTATATAATATATTTTCCTGTAATGTTCATAGTTGTTCTGACCCTTTATAAAACATAACTCTTAATTTTCATGTAATATATTCTCCTTCCTCAAGGTTCCTCTCCTCCTGTGGTTCCTCAAGAGCAGCCGTCACGGTCCTCACACACCCAGAACCGTTCCCGTTCCCATGAGCCTGAGACACACACCCATCAGCGGCGCTCTCAGGTCCTCCCCGACCCCTGCGTGACCCCGGGTCCCCGTGTGCGCCCCGGGCCCCAGTCCTTTAGGTCCCCAAAGGCCACATTCAAAGGCAGCCAGTCTGTGGCCAAAACCAGCAAGTGTCACAGCTACTATCCGCCTGTGCCGGGTGTTTCCTTCTCGGCGGGTCAGAACATGTACCATCGACCCCATCAGAACCAGCCTCAGCCCTCAGCGGGTCACCAGCACAGTCACAGCCAGAGAACGAGAGCCAGAGGCAGAGAACAGGCGCTGTCGCCCGCAAAACAACAGCCCTCGCCCGACCGCGAGCAGAACGCCGGGTTTGTGCTTCCTGTGGTCCAGCGACACGAACACCATCACCATCACGAGCACCATCACCATCACCACTACCATCACTACCATCAGACATGACTTCAGCAAGGATTTACATCATACATCAGATATTCAGGAATCTCCTCTGCTCCAACTCAGGCACTTCTTGTGTTCATCAGCTGTATTGTGATTTACAGAATGAGAACAGAGATAATGTTGGTCATTGCTGACCGTTTACATGAAGACATCAGCTTCCTTTGGATATTTCTCAAACGAGTTTTGAATTTTAAATCATGCTTTCATGGATATTTGTTATTTGATCCAGTGTGATGGAATGATTTAGAGACAAATCAAAATCACAAAACAGGATGCAAAGTGATACTGACAACCCTATAAAATAGAAATCAATTATCAATAAAAAAATAAAATAAAATAAATAAATAATTGTATGTATATATATATATATATATATATATATATATATATATATATATATATATATATATATATATATATAATTATAATTATAATTATAATTTATATTATATTGTATTATTATTATTTTTTTATATACACACTTTGGGGCAAGAAATTGAAATAATTCAGATTTTTTTAATGTTTTTTGAAAAAATACTGTAAAAAAAAAAAAAACAGTAGTATTGTGAAATATTACCGTATAAAGTAACTATTTTCTATCATCACTATATTTTAAAATCTAATTTATTTCTTTGATGCAAAGCTGAATTTTCAGCTTCATTTCTGCAGTCTTCATGATCTTCAGAAATCATTCAGACATAAACATAAGAATATCTTTATTATAGCGAACATTCGACCGCTAGTGAAAATACACATATTTTAAAAATTATAATTGAAAGATTACAATTAGAGACCCAGATAAAAATAAAGATAAAGACAGCAATCAAACCATTTGAAAGATTTGATGGAGTATATACAGACATGTATGATGGGGTCATGAAATATACTGCATAGAAGTGATATTATATGATGCTCTCAGATAGGGTTTAGTGTACTCTTCCAGTATTTTTTCTAATATTCGTGAATCTCAGGTGAACGGTGCTGCTCTGTAGCTTTTCTGGAGAAAAAAAAAAAGGCTATTTCTCTTTCGTGAGACCCTGCCATGGACTGAACGTCTCCCTCGTCCCCGAGGAAATATCACCACTGCCAGTTTGAATGCTAAAATATCCTTTATGTTTAAAAATAAAAACTATATGAATATAAACATTTTACTGTATGATTATACTGTGTATGCATATTTATCATGGTTTATACATATGCATTTTTATATATATATTTTAATAAAATACAGCTAATGCATTTGACATCTGGCTTTTCCTTCTCTCAATTTTCACATTTTTTTATTTTTTCGAAATCATATTTTAAAAGCAAATAAATGGCAAAACTATTTTAACTGCATGCGCCATGCATAATCAATGCGTTATGATGATGTAACGAGGCAAAAAAAAAATTTAATTAGTCCAACATGGTTTATTTTTCGTTGATGTAAATTTTATTTTTTTATTTTTTTACTTGATCAGAAAAGTATGAAACTCGGTTAAGGTTTTGGCACTCAATATGTGAACATGAAACTATTCCGTAAATATAATTTAGTACAAATAAAACCCCCTAAAAAATCTAAATGTTGAAAAATTATATATACAGTACATTCATTGTGTTAACATAATGAAAAAATATATGTATTTTTGACCGCCACACGAAATTATTCATTAAAACCAATAGAATATCTAACAAAATCAGTTTCCAGAACATTCTCCTTCATCGTTCCCGGCTGGTGGAATTCCTCCGATCCGGAATGCTGAATCCCTGACGATTTTCAAACGAAAGCTAAAAACTCATCTCTTTCGAAACTACTTGGCTTCTCTTTCTAGCTTGTACTTATTTAAACAATGTCAAAAACTTGGTATAACAAGCACTTCCTGTGTGTGTTTGCCTCTTTAAGAAGAATCGCTTTATGTATCCCCCAATTGTAAGTCGCTTTGGATAAAAGCTTCTGCAAAACGACTAAATGTAAATGTAAAATTTCAGTTTGTCACACTTATGGAACTTTCTGATCACTTTACAAGACATGAACCATACGTTTCTTCACGGACTGTCCTGCAGAAACCCCATCTTAAAGGAAATACTTGAAATATAATGCAGCTCCTTCAGGATTCAGCAAGATATTTGAGTCTTTTTATTTTTACTATGACTCTTGTTGCTCCAATACAACATCTAAAGCTTTCTGTGAACTTGTTTCGGTGCATTTGAGAAGTGCATATAGAAAACAAGGTCTTAACACGATGTGTCGGAGTAGAACTGCTTATAAGACGCTTATTTGAGCACGGGCCAGTGAGGATTTAATCGGGGGCCAAATAAGGACCCCAACCGGGCCACACAATGACAGTGGTGAAAAGCAAGGGGAGGGTCGGAGAAATGCAAATGTACCTACTTTGTGCTGCGCGAGAGAACCTCCTCTGCCATTGACAAGTGGCTGCTTCCAGTGGGAGTGGATGGAAGTTAGAAAATAATGCCAGTTTAGCGTCGCCACTTTCACACGCTCACCCGCATTCCTTCCTCTGCGCGCCACCGCGCAGCGCGACGGAGACGCGCGACACTGTGACGCGCCGCATCGCTGAAGGTAAGAGAGCGATATCTACAATCCACCACCTGACAATCTCAGCATGCACGTTGTTAAACACGAGCCTAAGATGACAAAACGGACCGTGCAAACCGTTTTTAAAATATCAAATAGTGTAAAAAACATTGATCGGTTTTGCTGAGACCTTAGACCAGCAGCAAGTCATCTTAAAGTGTTGTTTCAGCAGGGAAACTTTATGTTGCATGCAGTGCATGTTTAGAGAAGCTTGGTTTTGATTATTTATTTGGGTAAAATGATAGATTGAAATACCATCCAGGCCGATTAATCGGACGATATTTGGTTATTTTGAGACTTTATTTATGCACAATTTTATAGATATCCGATGTCTGTCTCAAAACCTAAATGTAGCATTGCTGGATAGTGTACAAATTACTGTTTCAAATGTTTGGCTAATGTTTTCTAGGTTATAAAACTCTTCTCTTAACTTTAAAATGTTTTTGTTTATTCTTGGTTATGCAAATGATGAGTGAACATTCCATGTTATCATTTTGCAAACATTATGGGAATGTTACTTTTAAATGTTATTTGAAACATAAGGCAACATTTAAATAAAGTCAGACAAATGTTTATAGGAAATAATGTTTTAGTGCTAAAGTATTGGGAACACGTTCTATTAATAACATTTTAAAAACGTTAGGCAAGTGTTTCAGGAAAAGTTTCTTTAAAATATGTGTAAGTAATGTTTATAGCTAAAGTTTTAAGAAAATTATCGGGTAACTTTGACAAACATTTAAAAAACATTATATGCATGTTTCAGGAAAACATTTTTCCATTTATAAATATATAAAAAATTTACATATACTAATATCTAAAGTTTTGAGAACTATTGTTAATTATTAAAGACCAGATTATGTTGACAAACGTTCCATAATGATGTTAATATTTAAAAGATGTTAAATTAATATTTCAGAAGCAATCTATAAATAATGTTTTTGTGGAAAATTAATTATTAAGGACAGGATAGCTTTTTCTAATTTTACTGTTCAGAATGTAACCAAAATATCAGCTAAAGTTCCCTTTTATTTTTATTAATATTGTGTAAATGTTGTGTAAAATTTGTGTGCATATCCTATATGATCATTAATTTTATAGAGTATATATTAGTGCTGTTAAATAGCTTAATCACATCCAAAAATAAAAGTTTGTGTTTACATAAAATATGTGTGTGTACTCTATATATATAAATGCACACACACGCATGTGCATATTTAAGAAAAACATGTTATGTTTATATATTAAATATATTTATATATAATTTAAATATAAACATATACATGTAAATAAATGTAAATGTTTTAAGATGTGTGTATTTATATACACAGTACACACACATAATGTGTAAACAAACGTATATTTTGGATTCGATTAATCGCGATTAATCGATTTGACAGCATTAATATGTGATGCACTGCATCATCCATCTGCTCTCCAAACATCTGCATCAGCTGTTATGAGCGTATTTGTTCCCAGAGATGTTTCGCTGCTTGTCCCATTCATGCATCTTCTTACTCTCATAGAGACACTTGTGCTAGTTTGCACGACTAAGCCTTTCTTAGGAAAATGTGATTATCTGCATGCATTGAGACGCACGCATGAGAAAAGCTCTGCAACACAATAGAGGCGCTGGGAGTTTGTCTGAGAAAGAGAACAGCTTAGATTTTCCAATAATAATGGCCTGTCTGAAGAGAAGAGAATTCACTTACAGTGCTGGACACGACTGAAGCCTGATATTCTGGATTTGGTTGAACATATAAACATTTGTAATGCTTTAATGCACAGGGAATCAAGCAGTTTTCTCAACAGTTTTGTTGCGCCTTTATATTTCGTTGCAGTGACATCAAAGAGCGAGTTGAACAATTGCCTCTTTCTGTCCTTCTACCCCCACTGTCTCTCCCCAATTTCCACTTGATTAGGCTCTGAGCCTCTTGAGTTGAATCCACGGGGAAAATGGTTCACTAATTTCAGGACAAACAAAACCGGGCCACTTCTTCTTTCCACACTAATTTGAGTCAAACTGAATCAGGTAGGATTTTCTCTCCTCTCCCTCTGGAGTCTGTAGATTGGATAAAACCAGAAGAGAGTCATAAAAAGTGCATAAAAGTGCCATTTGTCTTTGCTTGCTCATGCTTGGTCTGCTGGCTTTCACTCAGCACATGAAAAGTCACGTGAGCTGTGTACATGTAGAGTTCTGCACTGTATTATTTTGACACAGTTATCCAGTTTTTACTGATATCTGGAGACACACACTCACTTAACACTGCTTATTCGCAGATTTGTTGAAACAGAAAAATGTGGATTATGGTGATTGATTCTTTTCATATTTAAAAACGGAGCAGGTTCATTGATATACTGGCCCACTACTGGTTGTTTTCTCCAAGTACACGCTGTAATTATGGTAGTTATTATTTCTGTTTCTCAGCGAGAGGTAATTGCGATAACATGGTTGTGTGTTTGAGTGTGTCGTGTTTTCAGCTTGTTAAAAGAGTGATCGATGGCTGCAGATCTCGCAGCACATTAAATGCAGGTCTCTTTAAATACTGTTGATCATTGTGGTAAATGTTATTGCTGTTTTAATGCATATCACACCGTGTGTTTGTGATCTTGCTTTGATCCTGGTTTACTTTACACATACTTTCTCTGCAGTCAGAGAATTGCAAAAAGGAGAAATTAACATGCATGCTTTGCAAATTCTGCTGAAACTTGTTTGTTTGTTTATGTATTTATTGTGTTGTGTTTGCAAAATATTAGTTGTATTATATCAAAGAAAATTATGATTTTTATTTTTCGTATTTTATTTTTATATTTAAGTACATTTTATATGATTTATTTCATTTTGATATAAAATACAAAATGTATAATAATAATGTAAGAAATTTACAGTCTTTGTAAATTCAGCAATCTTCCTCTCTGCTGAAACTGGTTCACTTTGGTTTGTTTGTTTGTTTGTTTGTTTAGTGTGTTGTGTTTGCAAACTTTGCCTTTTAATACATAAATAAATAAATAAATTATGGGAAATATTAAAACAATTTTTTATTTTATTATATAAAATATATATGTTCAAATTTTCCTATTTTTATTTTATTATTATATATTATTTGAATTCTTCATATTTTTTTCACTTTCACTTTAAAAAAAATAATAAAAAAAATAAAAATAAAAAAAATAATATATATATATATATATATATATATATATATATATGCACACACACACACACAAATATGTGTGTAAATACATTTAATATAATTCAATTTTTATACAAAATACAAAATGTTTAATGTAAGAAATGTACATTCTTTGCAAATTCAGCATTCACAAGCACATATATTTACTATATATATATATATTGTATTTTACATAATATTATAAAATATCTTACAAACCAACTTTCATAATCTGTAAGAAACATTGATAAATAACAAATCTGGACTATATTATATTATAATAATAATAATAAAGCAATGCATGAAATACGATTTCAAGAGTGGCCACGACAGAATCACGTTTTCACCATTTTACAACTTTTTTCCAAACACTTACTGAATTCTCTGTGTCTTCAAGCAGTTGCTTAGCAATGTGGCCTCCTCTCGCTCTCCTTGAATACTAATGCATGAGAGTGGAGGGAGATGCATGCTAACATCAATCTAGTGTGTAGTTTGGAGGAGATTGTAATAGTGTTTTGTGGCATTGAATCTCCCTCAGATTTGGCTTTTTTTTTTTTTTGCATTAAAAGCAGAAAAGCATTGCATCTATTGCCCCTCATGAACATTTACATTTCGTCATGTTCTTGTTCACCACTAGATGGCGGTGTGTGAAGCTGCTTTCTCTGCTCAGTCGGTCCATGTGTTTGTGTGCAGGTGAAACCAGACAGACTTCCAAAGCTGCTGATGATGAAGAACAAATTCAAGAGTTTAATGCTATTTTTATTTTTTTTACACACTGAATCATATGTTTTTAAAAAAAAAATGCTCTGAAAGATGCATTTTAAACTCTTTTAATCAAATAGCATTCACCTTGCAAAGCATTGTGGGACATCATAACCAGCCTTATTCAAGGTTTGGATACAGCTGAGATTTTTCCCTTAGGTTTTCTCATCGTCAAAGGTGAAGTTTGCACGAATAGTGACTGTTTCCAAACAGGTTTCCCTTCTGCATTTTGAGATCGACCTACAAATTACTTACAATTACTTTCTTTTCTCACAGAATACATTATTTGAATGTTTTTTTTTTTTTATGTTTCTCAAAAACTTTCCAGGATTTTTTTTTTCAGAACATTCTAGGGATTTGGGGAAAGTTTCCAGAAATTAAACGGAAGTTTTCCACCCCTTTGCAACTCAAATCAAATCAAATCAAGTGTATTTTTGGCCTTTAGCAGAAAAAGCTGAAGCTCTGGTGCTTTGAAAGGTTTGATAACTGTCCAGATTCATCTTGGACAAACTCTTCAGCAAACAGGAAAGAGCCATTACAGAGATAAATGATCTAGTTTACGCAGGAGCAGCCGTTATGTGACATTGTGCTACTAATTTGTTTAGTAAAGTTTGTGAAACAACTCAAATATTTGGATTTTTAATATGTTTTTGAAAGAAATGTCTCCTGCTCTCCGAGGCTTCTTGTTTATTTGATCAAAACTAGAGTAAATATTGTGAAACATCCTTACATTTTAAAATAACCATGATACAGTAAAAAAATAAAAATCAAGGATGCATTAAATTGTTTAAAAATGACAGAAAAGATGCACAAAAAAGTGCAAATTTCAAATAAATGCTGCTTTTTAACATTTTCTATTCATCTGTGAATCCTGAAAAATTAAATCCATCACAGTTTCCACAAAAATATCGTGCAGCACGATATCGTGTTCAACACTGATAATAATCAGAATTGTTTCTCGAGCAGTAAATCCTCATATTTTCATGATTTCTGAAGATCATGTGACACTGAAGACTGGAGGAATGATGCTGAAAATACAGCGGAGCATCACAGAAATAAATTACACTTTAACAGAGATCCACATAGTAAACAGTTATTTAAAATCGTAATAATATTTCACAGTTTTACTGTATTTCTAAACAAACAAATGCAGCACTGGTGAGCAGAAGAGACTTAATGAATCCAAATGTTTACTGTCAGTGTATAACTCCAACTCCTCCCAAATTACGTTACATGCAGTCCACGCACAAACTTCACAGATCCATTAAAGCCTAATTATACGCTCTCTGTTTGACGTCACTGTTAGTTACACTACAGTCATCGTGACGTTACATTCATGCATTTCCCAGATGTGACTTACATTGCATTCACGCTTTAAATCTGATCAGTTCGAATCGATCCCATGATCTTAGCATTGCATGAGCCGCTATTGAAGAGTGCAAAAGGTTATTTTGCACATGTGTTTCAGTCGTATCTTGAACCTCTTGTCTTGAGATACGAGTTGTCCTCTGGAGACGAGTATAATTAACCCAAATGAAGACAGGAAGCACCTCACCCACGTGCTCAATCTTCCCTCTGCGTCTCTCCCTGCGGATCTGCATTTACTCCTCTTGTCTCTTACTGTCTTTACTGGAAGCAACGAGAAGCCGTTTCCTGAAAAACCCGTCAATTATCTCCCAGCATGCATAAGTGGATTTACAAGCTCCTGTCATGCTTTTGAGTATTTCACAAATGCAGCCTGTGCCTATATTTCGTGAAAGCTGAATATTAACTTTGAGACTCATGTGAAAGATGTGTGTGCAATGCTCAGACATCCGTCTGCATGCTTTCTCTCAGATATTTCTGATAGGGGACAAAAGAAATGGGCATTTTCTGATGCAAAACTAATAATAATAAAATAATAATGCACTAAAATAACTATTACTAACTTATCAAGATCACTAACTTAATGGGCTGTGTTTATGCATTCCACTCGACCGCTGATTTTCCATGTAAAACTGCATAATTTTTCAGTTTTTGGTCATTTTTGAGCTTAATTTTTAATATTGTGCACAGTAATTTGAACAAACAACATACTGGCATCAACTTTTGCATGAGAAATGTTTAATGCAGTTTCTTTTTATTTGTCCTTTACCAGAAATATCTGAGAGGAAAATGTTATCGTTTAAAAAAAAAAACATCTCTTATAGTGATTTGCAAAGTCAACCTAGTATTAGATTTGCATAAGAAAATGTTTAATGCAGTCTCTTCTTTTATTTGTTCTGTATCAGAAATATTTTCCAAAAATATCCCCAAGTTCTTGCTAATTTTTTATGCATTATTTATTTATGTTTTAAACATCCTTGCATCAGCACATGTCAAAAATAGGTCTTAAATACCGTATTTTTCGGACTATAAGTTGCACCTGAGTATAAGTCGCATCAGTCCAAAAATACGTCATGACGAGGAAAAAAACATATATAAGTCGCACTGGACTATAAAAACAAAGAACCAAGAGAAAGCATTACCGTCTCCAGCCACAAGAGGGCGCTCTATGTCTTCAGTGTAGACTACAGGAGAACTGAGCAGCATAGAGCGCCCTCTGGCGGCTACAGACGGTGATGTTTTCTCTTGGTTTATGTTAAATTAATTTTGATAAATAAGTCGCACCTGACTATAAGTCGCAGGACCAGTCAAACTATGAACAGAAGTTTGACTTATAGTCCGGAAAATACGTTAGATCCTATATGTTTTTAGTCATTTGAAGAAACATCTCCCTAGTTTTGTTTTGTTTTAATCATAAAATGCCCAAAGCACTTTCCTTTTTATTATGTGTGCTCAATCAGAAATCTGAGAGAAGACAGACCATTGTAGAAGTCTCATCCAGAGCTTCTCTAAACGACTCCTTTACACTTCTACCTGAAATGCACCATGTCTTCCTGAAGTGAAGAGTGAGTCTCTGAGGAAGCCCCCGGTGAGTCTGTCCTTCCAGCGCTGGCCTGTAATTTCTGCAGATGAAAGACTATCTGCTAACCCTAGCCCTAACAATCCAGGTGTTTAACACACAGCTTCCTTCTCTCCCTAATCACAGCCTTTGAAAATAACATACTGTACCTGGATTCAACGCCAGATTTCACTGGCCGCTGGTCTCTGAAGCTGATTCGGGTTTTTATTGATATGGAGGATGAGTTGTGTCTGTAGTTTTGCACCTGGAGGTTGTTTGAGTGTTTCCTGTAGTCCATGTGAACATACAGACTGACATCTGTTTTCATCCGGGTTCAGTGAGGATAAGCTGTGTGTGTGTTCCACTATATGTACAAAAGCAGTTAAAAAGGTACACTTTTATACCTAAAGAGTCCCTACTGGCACCTTAAATGTACAAATAAGTACCTAAAGTTTCATTTTAGTAACTAAAAGGTACAATAGTGTTTCTTTTGAAAAGGTACCTCCCTCGTGACAGCTTTTGGACCTTTTTTTCTGAGAGTGTGTATAAATGTGTATGAGTGTGTGTTGGGTCTTTTTCTCACCAAGGCTGCAGTTATTTGATCAGAAATAGAGTAAAATTTAGAAATATTTTTACTATTTCAAATAACTGTGTTCTGTGTGAATCTGTGTTAAAGTGTAATTTATTTCTGTGATGCTCCGCTGTATTTTCAGCATCATTCCTCCAGTCTTCAGTGTCACATGATCTTCAGAAATCATGAAAATATGATGATTTGCTGCTCAAGAAACATTTCTGATTATTATCAGTCGTGCTGCACAATATTTTTGTGATGCATATGATTTTTCAGGATTCACAGATGATCAGAAGTTTCAAAGGAACAGCGTTTATTTGAAATAGAAATCTTTTGCAACATTATAAATGTCTTTACTGTCACTTTTGATCAATTTGCATGCATTTATTTATTTTTTTAAACTGTACTGAAAAACCTTATTTTGGTGCATTAGATGCAAATAAAAAATTGGTATCACTTTATAATAACGGCACGCTATTAATCATTAATTAAGCATTAGTAAACAGATAATTCATAATTTATAAAGCATTAATAGACAGTAATAAGCAGTTTATAAATACAGATATAAATGCTTTATTCTTGATTTAAAAGCATATCTATAATGTGTTTAATAATTGTATTTTCATACTTTATTCATGATCAATTTATCATTTCTCAATGTAGTATAGCATTATTTACACACCAGTTATTTAGGAGTTGCCAGTGATTCATAAGATCACAAGAAATGTAGTAAATTCAGGTAGTTATAAAGCATTTAGTAGTGGTCAGTTAACTATTTATGTGAGCTCATCTAAAGTGAGGACTAGTTATGCCTTGTAAAGCATTTATAAAGGATATTTAAAGGCTCAGTTATCTTCTAAACAAAAAACAGAAACAAACGCAACACAGTGATACAGAACATATAAATATTAACAGCCTTTAAATCTCATTTGTAAAAGGCATAAATAGTCCTCACTTTAGATGTGCTCACAAAAATAGTTAACTAACAACTACATATGTTTTATAACTACCTGAATTAACCCTGAAATACAGTAGAAATACATGTTAATAAACCATTTATTAACACTATAAGTAACTATTACTATATGTCTGAATAAAAAGATGTATGAATGCACATTTAAATAGTTTATTAATCATTTACTTACAATTTATAAGTGATCTTATGAACCACTGATAACTCCTTAATAACTGGTGTGTAAATAATGCTATACTTAATTTAGAAATGATAAATTGATCATTAATAAAGTATGAAAAAACAATTATTAAATACATTATAGATATGCTTTTAAATCAGGTATAAAGCATTTATATCTGTATTTATAAACTGCTTATAAAATGTCTATTAATGCTTTATAAATTATGAATTAACTGTTTCCTAATGCTTAACTAATGATTAATAGCATGCAGTTATTATAAAGTGTTACCAAAAAATCTAGTATTTTTTCTCAAACTTCTTTATTTTTGTATTTTAAAATATATATATATATATATATATATATATATATATATATATATATATATATATATATATATATATATATATATATATATATATATATTTTTTTTTTTCCACTGGTCTCTTCCTTGTCACCGGACTTTTTGTCTTCTTTTTCAATGATACAATCTTCATTGTATGTGAAATTATATTCAAGAAGTTAAAAATACTAACAAATTCAGTGGGACGATGCTCATATCCTTTATCTCCGACTCAATCCCTCTTGCTTTACTGCTATAATCGTTTTCTCAAGATAACATTCTATAGTAAACTCTCTCACTTCAAGGCTTTGGCACAAAATGCTGCGTCTTCCAGCCAGTAAGGAAGGAGGAAAGATGAAATAAACAGATAGGACGAGAGCGCTGAAGAGCTTACTGTAGCTTTCATGTGTTCCTCAGAGCTCGGGTTCGACCAAACCACAGACACAGAAGAAGGTGAGCCTTCTTGAGTTTAGGTTCATTTCTAGAATTTATTTTTGTTGTTGTTGTTGTTATTTTAATATGCCTGTTTTTATTATTTCTGTTATATTTTCATTTCAATTTTAGCTGAAGTTTGAGTAATTTTTGTGTGCTTGTCATCTTTATTTTTATTAAACATGGCTATATAGTTGAGTTTTATTTATTTTAGTACGTAAGTTAAATATAATTTAAATTTAAATTTGTTTCATTTAAGTTTTAGTTTTTTTTTCAATATTTTAATCAATTATTTCATGTATATAGTTTTTATACATTTATATTTCAATTTTAGTTACATTTTCTGTTTTAGTTTATATTTCCTGTTTTTATTTAAATTGTATCTTACATTTTGTAATTTTGTTCTGTTTTTGTCATCAAGTTAAATGTTATTTTTAAAAACATTTTTGTTTCAGTTTTAGCTTATATTTTTTATTTCATTTAAATTTTAGCCCTAATTTTTGGCAATTTTCAATTGTTTTTGTCATTTTTATTAGCTTATTTATTTATTTAAAATATGTAGTTTTTATACATTTTTTATCAGTTTTAGTTTTAGTTCGTCAAGTTAAACTAAATGAAAATTAGAAAATGCTTTTATTTTATATATATATATATATATATATATATATATATATATATATATATATATATATATATATATATATATATATTATGTGTTATGGGTTTTCTATGAATTTTCTATGAATTTTAAATTGTATTTTTTTAAGGTTTGCATGCATATTTTGATAACTTAAACATCTGTAAACATTGTTATGTATTTTGGAACCACATTTTACTGTACACAAAAGGAAATTGCTGTTTCACATTACAAGTTTTAAAAATTGCAGCTGATTCGAATGCATTAATTTGGGCTGCAATTAGTCTAACATTAAAATGGACTGCGTTTACGGACCTTAAACCTCATCGTTTAGAGACTTGAACTGTGTGTTTGGGTCAAGTTTTTCTTCTCCATGTGCTCAGCTGATATGACAGGAGTGTGTGTGTGTGTGTGTGTGTGTGTGTGTGTGTGTGTGTGTGTGTGTGTAACGCGAACCCTCGCTTCTCCAGCCACCTGTGCCTATAGAGAAGACAGCGTCTTTGTGTTCACAGCTCTGTGTCTGAACACACACTCGACAGGTGCCAGTCAACTCTGGAGCGCAAACATGCACACAAGTTTGGAATCACTACTGTTTTTTATACTGTTTTTGAAAGTTTCTTCTGCTCATCAAGGGTTCGTTTATTTGATATTAACAGTAAAATTGTGTAATATTATCAAAATCTAAAATAGCCATATTCTATGTGAATATCTGATAAAATGTAATTTATTTCTGTGATGCACAGCTGAATTTTCATCATCATTACTCCAGTCTTCAGTGTCACATGATCTTCAGAATTAATGATTTCCTGCTCTTTTCTGATTATTATCAATGTTGGAAACAATTGTGCTGCTTTATATGTTTTTGGAAACTGTGACGCATTTAATTTTTCAGGATTCACAAATAATTAGAAAGTTTGAAAAAGAATGATTTCTGAAGATCATGTGACACTGAAGACTGGAGTAAAGATGCTGAAAATTCAGCTGCGCATAACAGAAATAAATTAAATTTTAATAGATATTCATATAGAACTCGCTTATTTTTTAATTCTAATAATGTTTACGATTTTTTACTGTATTTACTGTATTTTTAATCACATAAATGCAGCCTTGGTGAGCAAGAGACTTTCAAAAACATAAAAAGTCTTGTGTATATAGTTGGCCATTTTTAACTAGTTTTTGTCCTTTATTAGTTTCTAAACCGAACATTTGATTCAGTTTAGGAGTTTAAAATTATTTCTTTCATTCAAAAAAAGCAAATATTAAAGCAGATCTAGAAATACAGTGTAAATATCCTGATTTGTTCAGCCATGTGGTCCAGCTGCTCTGTTTTTAATGACCGTCAGTTAGCCGTCTTGTTTGGACTGAGATTGATGAATGTTTGAGTCTGTCCTCACCAAACACTGAAAGTGTGGTTAAATATAAAACCTTGTCCATTATCTGCTTGTGCTTTAAACAGCGATTGACCGAGAGGTCGAGTCGTTCCCGTAGAAGGACACACTGCGGCTTGTGTGTGTGTTTTCTGTGTGAATCTATACCTTCATCCGTTTTCTGCTTCCTAAAATACTCAATACACACTTGGAAATCTCCAATGCGGTCTCTAGTGTTTCCTAGAGAGATTAAACACAGCAAATGGAGTCTTCTCAGATGTTTCTGCTGCAAATCTCTCAAAATTGTCTTGCAACTGACTCCATTTATTTCTCATAAGGATTTAAGCTTCTGAGACGCTCAAAAACAAGCTCTGTTAAGTCCCTAGAGCTACAGAAGATCAACATTTAAGCAAGTCTTTTCTGATAGAAATGTGATTAAACACAGCAAACAGAGTCTTCTCAGAAGAAAAAAGAAATGTGGTTAAATGCAGATGATTCTCCTGAAAAAAAAGTCTCAGTAATCTCTAACGATTGCAGGAAATATCTCAAAATTTCCATGCAGTTTACTTCATTGGTTTCTATTTTTATTTCTCCAAAGGAACTGTAGAATAAACATCAGAGACACAAAAATTATACTGAACTCTATTGGCTGTAATAATGAGTCTGTTTCCCAAAATACACTCGCATCAAGGAAGGAAACATCATCTTTTTATTTTTGATTTCTAATCTAATTTTTATTTCTCAGAAGTAGTTGTAGGAGAAACATCAAAGACTCCATTAGCTATGGAAGAGCAACTTCTGAGCAATGATGATTGTTTACTGAATCTGTTTTCCAAAATACACAATATCCACTCATAACGTGTCATATCTTATAGTATCATATTGCATCGTATCATATAGTATAGTATAGTATAGTATCGTATAGTATTGTGACATTTCTCACTGTAACGTTTCGTATAGTATAGTATAATTCCTTATCGTATAGTATTGTAACATTTCATACAGTATCATATAGTATAGTATAGTACTGTGTCGTATTGTATAGTATCATATAGTATCGTATCATATTGTAAAGTATCGTATAGTATAATACTGTATCGTATAGCATTGTAACATTTCGTACAGTATCATATCTTTTAGTGTAGTACAGTATAATACCATATCATTTAGTATTTAAACATTTCGTACAGTATCATATAGTATAGTATAGTACTGTATCTTATCGTAACATAACGTATCATATCATATTTTATCATATCGTGCAGTATCGTATCATATCATATTGTATAGTTTCGTATAGTATAGTATAGCATAGTATCATATCATATTGTATAATTTAGTATAGTATTGTATCATATCATATCATATTGTACATACCGTATCATATCGTATAGTATGATATAGTATAGTATAGTATAGTATAGAACTGTATCGTATCTTAACATAACGTATCATATCGTATTGATTCATATCGTACAGTATCGTATCATATTGTATAGTATTGTATAGTATAGTATAGCATAATATCATGTCATGTTGTATAGTATAGTTTAGTATAGTATCGTATCGTATCATATTGTATAGTATTGTATAGTATAGTATAGCATAATATCTTATCATATAGTATAGTATAGTTTAGTATAGGATCATATTGTATTGTGTTGTATTGTATCGTATCATATTGTATAGTATCGTATCGTATCGGTCTGATATCAGGCTTCTGTCTGTGCTTTACACTCCCACAGCAGAGGAGACTGTATTCCCACAGACTGTGTGTGTGGGGTGGGGGTATGTGCTTGAGTGTGTGTGTGTGTGTGTGTGTGTGTTTTCTCAAGGCCATGTGAGCTGCTCAGAGCACTAATGTGTGTTTCTCTGCCTGACGTCTGCAGACTCACCTCCTCAGGATCTAGAGAGGATTCACACTGACCGCTGGACCTAGAGATTCACCCTCGTGTCGTGAGTATTGTGGTTTATATTAAAGAATCATTGCATAGGCCATACGATCAGATCTGGATTAAAATAGTGTGTTTGAAATACAGGAGAGTAGTGTTCACCGTTGTTGTAAAATGCTCTGGATGACATTCGAAAGCAATGAACCAGTTTGCTGCATAACATAAATCTCATATCTGGCTAATGAGTTGTGTATTTAGATTCTTAATACTAATACTTTATTTATTTATTTTTTTGGACATTGGTGACATATTTCTTTGTCTCCTCTGTTGGTGTACAGAAAGAGTGTTGAGGTAAAAAATAAATTATGTTTATTTTTAATAATGTTTTAAAGTCTCTTCTGCTCTCCATTCAGTAAAAAAATACAGTAAATAGTGAAATATTATTACAAGTTAGAATAACTGTTTTCTGTGTGAATCTCTGTTAAAGTGTAATTTATTTCTGTGATGCACAGCTGAATTTTCAGCATCATTCCTCCAGTCTTCAGTGTCACATGATCTTCAGAAATCATGAAAATTTGATGATTTGCTGCTCATTTCTGATTATTATCAATGTTGAAAACATTGCATTTGGTGATGCATTTGATGAGTCATGATGATTTGGATAATTTTCATGATTCACAGATGAACAGAAAGTTTAGAAGAACAGAATTTATTTGACATAGAATCTTCTGTAGCATTATAAATGTCTTTACTGATCTCAAATTTGATCGATTTGACCGAAAACAAAAAACTAGCTTATACTTGGTCTCTATTTTAATGATATTGCATTTTAAGAGAAAGCATCTCCTGTGAGCTGTGCTGCATTGAGACGCATGTAACTGTAGGAGGATGACTGACAGCAGCTTTGCGTGTGGAAGCTCAGGAAGGGTGCAGTAAAGTGTGGGTGGCCCACAGTGAGATCAGGGCGTCACATTCCTCAGCTGGGTGAGCGTTTGTGTGCGGGACAGACCCTCCTCAGCACACACTGATGTCAGACTGACCCATACGTCAGCACACTCCACGCCTGTCAATCACACACCGTCTCATTCAGGTCCAAATATGTGACCGTGACGTTATGGGTATTTAATGCACGCTGCTGCAATTATGTTCTTTGAGTGTAGTTAGAGCAATTTTTATTTTTTATATTTATGCATTAAACACATGCTTTTAAACATGCATGTGTAAATGCATTTATGGAAATAGTAAACATAGTTATCAGCATTGGGCTTTAACTCTTTCTGTTCGCAGCAGAGCATCTGCAAACATCAGTTGAATTTGCAGCATTTTCTGGTAGTTCTGAATTTAGATGAGATGCTGTTGAGCGGAAAAAGGTTATTATCGTAAACTAATACCTATTTAAAAAATGTTAATTGATATACATTTGAAATTAGTAAAAAAAAAAACTTAAACTAAACAAAATTTTGAAATGTCGCTTTGGCTACATTTTAAATATCTTAAAATAAATTAAATTAATTAATAAACTGAATTAAGAAAATGTTTCCTTGGCTACTAACTGAAATAAGTTTAATTTGCAGCACTAAAATTACTAATAAAAAAAATAAAATATATATATAAAAAAAAATCTAAATAGTAATATTTAAAAAAGACAAAACTAATAAAAATGGCAAAAGTACATTAGAATATTTAGCTGTAGATTAAACTATAATTTAAACTTTAATTAAATAACTAAAAACTTAGAATACAAAAATATACCTAATTAAAAATGTTTATAAAGAATGCAGCAACCATATGTTTCATAAGATTTTCTTTCATATAAATATTTTCTTTCATAGTCAACAGATTAAATTAAACAAAACAAATGATATTTAAACATAAATATAAAACAAAAATAATTTTTTTAATTGCTACAACATTACCTTTTGACTATTGATTATAAGTATAAAATAACACAGATATTAATATATATATATGCATGTTAATATTCACATCTGAGTGATTCTCTGGAGTTGTTTTAGAGATGATGTTGGACGGAGAGTTGTTTTCTGCTTCTGTAGGTCATGACTCATGATGATTATCGCACACATGAGTTATGATTATGGGAAAGCGCTGCTGTGGCTGTCATCGGACTTATTTATGTTAGATGTCTTATCAGATGCCGCTGTCACCGGGGAGGCCCTTATCTGTTTTTCTGCATCTCACAAAATGGGCTTTCTAAGTCTAAAGAACATACTTTGAGATATTTTCAGCAGCTCCTTCTGAAAAACAGGAAATAACGGGAACGATGTTGATGGCAGATGCCAATTAAATTAAAACTCGACTTTGTGAAATATCAAGTTGATTTTTGAAGGTAGTTTTGACTTTGTGAAGAACAGCCCTCTAGTGGAGAACAGGATGAATTATGGCTTTCGACTGGATTCCTGAAGAGATGAGATCGGTGTTTATTAAAAACCTTAAATACCTCCATCAGATTACAGAGGCATTTCCTGTGTCCTGTTTTATTGTGTGTGTGTGTGTGTGTGTGTGCGTGCATGTGTGTACATAGATTCAACTAGTGCAATGTAAATATGCTGCTTTTCTCTTTGCATTTGTATTTATGCATTTGGCAAATACTTTTATACAAAACAACTTGCATTGTATTCATAGACATCAGTTCATGCATTCCCTGGGAATCGAACCCATGACCTACTGTTTGTACTGGCTATTACTTAAAGGAATAGTTCACCATTATTTACTCACACCTCAAATCTGTAAGTGTGCTCATGGAGGTCCTATAGCTCAAATAGTGGCACAATGCATGAATGCAGTAATGCATGAAATGATAAAATGCATGCAGTAGTGTAGCCAGAAAAGAGACTCTGGGTGTGCATATGAAAATCTGGGTGTGCCACATTTATTGTCAGATTACTGTGCAAAATTATGGGATAGTATTTTTGTCACACTGCTTCCGTCCAACCATACTCCTAGTGTTAATTTGCAGGTCGTGTCAAAATGTAGTTAATTGTTAAATGTAATAATTTTCTTCCAAATACGATAATTTTGAACTTTAGCTATTTCATTTTGTTTATTTCTCATTACAATTTATTCAATTTAAATAAATTATAATAGATAATTATAGGATTAAAATGAATTGTAGTTGCTCAATATAGATCTTATATTTGCGCGCGTGCCGAGGCGCAGGTTTGCGCGCTTCGGATGAGCGCGTGCACGAATCTTCTCACTGCGCGCGTGAACTCGCTGCCTCTGGCTCTTAAATGTTTAAACTGACAAAGCTTAAATGAGTTTAGTTTTAACAACAGATATCAGCACCCAGGTGATGAAGGAATAAATTACTGCTTGCATACAACATTCGCGTTGAACAAGAGTGAATGATTTGTCCAGGGTTTTTTTCTCATGTTTTTGTGATGTCTGGGAAGCCAGAATGCGCATGCATCAACAGAAACATTAAATTTACGTGCCATTTATAGCAAGCCATATTACAGATGATATTACAGATGCTTTGTCAGATTTAAGTTGAAGCGCGTGCCGAACCGTGTGTGGTGAACCGAACGGTTTTTTTTTCAGCGAACTGTGCCATCCCTATCAGACGGATATTAGTACTACCTCTCATCACACCGGCACCCGCGTCTAAATCAGTTGTATGGTCTGGTTTTCAGTCTAAAACACTTGTGTCAAGTATAAATGTCTCGTCTGTTTCGGGAGGTGCGCGCGCAGTCAGCGGAGGCACCTTTTTTTCTCAGATTTTGAAAAATCTTCGCGATCGACTTAAAATGCTTCCAAGATCGACTTGTCGACTCCAGATATAGCAACCAACTTTTTTTGAGCAAGCATTGATTATGCGTGACACAGTCTCAAATTGTGGGAGGCATGTATTGGGCTCAAACGCTGTGCGTGCACGCGCTATGCGGGACGCGTGGTCACCCTACCTGGCACACCCGTCTAGAGTGTGTCCACCTTTGTGTGTGGGTCCATGTACATGCTGAAACGACAGGTAAAAAAAAAAAAGCCAAATATTCATTTATCACCAATTAACTGTTTGACAAACACTTCCTGCTTCGATGTCCAGATCTGAATTTAAAAAAATCTCAAACATGCTCCGAAGTGCTGATCTGAATCAACCGAGTCGCGAACAGGCTCCGAAGTGCCGATCTGAATCAACCGAGTCGCGAACAGGCTCCGAAGTGCCGATCTGAATCAACCGAGTCGCGAACAGGCTCCGAAGTGCCGATCAGAATCAACCGAGTCGCGAACAGGCTCCGAAGTGCCGATCTGAATCAACCGAGTCGCGAAGAGGCTCCGAAGTGCCGATCTGAATCAACCGAGTCGCGAACAGGCTCCGAAGTGCCGATCTGAATCAACCGAGTCGCGAACAGGCTCCGAAGTGCCGATCTGAATCAACCGAGTCGCGAACAGGCTCCGAAGTGCCGATCTGAATCAACCGAGTCGCGAACAGGCTCCGAAGTGCCGATCTGAATCAACCGAGTCGCGAACAGGCTCCGAAGTGCCGATCAGAATCAACCGAGTCGCGAAAAAAAAAAAAAAAAAAAATATTCTAAGTAAACAACAATAGCCCAAGTTTAGTAAAAAAAATTTATTGAGACTATAATAAATAATTCTGCATCTATTTTTAGGTATAATAATAATAATAATAATAAAAAAAAACATTACATCATAACAGTTGACCATATCACTTGTGCACAAAACAGCATTACTGAGTTAAATAAAAATGAAATTAAAATAAAAGAATAAAAAATGTGTCACTTTAAATAATATAAACAATTAATATAAACTATAAAAAAATTAAATTAACCGGAATTAAATATAAAAACATATTTTATTGTTGCTAAAACAACATTTCTCAGTTAGTTTAACTTTAAATACTAACTAAAACTGAAATTAAAATAAAAACTTTTTTTAATTGTCACTTTAAATAAAAGAAACACATAAAATAAACTATAAAAAATGTAATTTAATTAAATTAACTCAGATAAAATATAAAAACGGATTCTATTGTTGCTAAAACAAAATATCTCACTTAGTTTAACTTTAAATATTAAAACTGAAATTAAAATAAAAAAATGTAAAAAAATTGTCACTTTAAAAAATAATATATACAAATAAAATAAACTTAAAAATGTAATTAAATAAAACTAACTGAAATAAAATATAATAACATATTTTATTGTTGCTAAAACAACATTTATCAGTTATTTTAACTTTAAATAATAACTAAAACTGAAATTAAAGTAAAAACATAAAAAATTGTCTCTTTAAATAATATAAACAAATAAAATAAACAAAAAATGTAATTAAATAAAATTAACTGAAATAAAATACAAAAACGTATTTTATTGTTGCTAAAACAACATTTCTCAGTTCGTTTAATTTTAAACACATAAAATAACTAAAACTAAAACACTAAGTAATATAATATAATATAATATAATATATTAAACAGATCATTAGGTGGTTTAGATTCAGATGACATCATGATGAACTGTGGCACATATTTACAAAACATATTATGATATGATCTGAATTAGGCTGATCTTGGTCTCAGTGTGGTCATGTGTCACGATCCCAGCTCTTCTAACATGATTATGCTCAGCACACTGACTGCTGTGTGCACATCCAGACGTTTAATGTGATTCTGTTGTGTAAGCGTGACCTGGGTGAGGTCCGGCGGCTCTTTAGGAGTTACACATTCCATGCAGTGTGTGTGTGGACATGTTCACGCTCTCCACGTGTTCGCCGCAAGACAGACGTGCAGATCCTCAGCATGCACACACACTCTCTCCAGAGTCAAGACGACTGAGTTAACGTGCGCCGTTTAACATGCATGTGTACGTGAACATCTCAATCTGACGTTCTCCTGACTTAAGCGCTGAGTTTGTTCGCTTTTTTACGTTTATTGATTTATTAGTATCCCTTTGATTCATGTCAGCGCTGGTTGAGGGATTTTTACTGTTGGAGTTCATCTTGAGATCTTTATCAGTTTGAGATGTTTTCTGTGAGATTTATTCTTCTTAAAACAAACATTTGAAGATTTAAGAGTGCTCTCCATTTAATCTCAATGCTGTCAACGAGAAACAATCAAAATAGGAGTGTTTTTTTTATGTTTTTTAATTTTTTTTACACATGTGACCCTCGAACACAAACCCAACTTAAGTGTCTTTTTTTTTTATTGAGATGTATGCATCATCTGAAATCTGAATAAATCATCTCTCCACTGATATGACAATATTTGAAAATCAGGAATTTTAACGTGCAAAAAAAATCAAAATATTGAGAAAATCACTTTTAAAGTTGTTCAAATAAAGTTCTTAGCAATGCATATCACAAAATGTAACTTTATTTTGTGCATTTTATTTTAGTTTTGACTTTATATCTCTCAATTCTGTTCTGACTTTCTAACTTGCATTTGTGAGTTTATACTCCAGAGCCTCGGTTTGCTCGCCGTTTAATCTCAAAGCTGTCAAGAAGTGTGAATCAAGATTTTAATTTGGGGATTTAATATTATGCATAAAGAAAATCCACAATGCACGTTGCAATGCATTGCATCTTTTGATAAATACCAGCAACTGAATTGAAAATGCATTTGAAGATTCCTTGAAGATGCATGTGTTTTAAATGTGTAACAGTGCATTCAAACAATGATGTTGTTTCGTTTTAATCGTCGGCTGTTTGTGTCAGCTCTAATTTTGGGATTAGCGAGATTGAGCGCAGCACTATTGTAGTCGAGTGACCCGAGCCGCTGATGGCATGCTGATGTCTTCTTTTTTCTTTTCTCCCTCCTTCTTTGACAAAAGCGACAGCAGAAGCTGAAACCCTAGTGCATTTGTTTGGTCAGGACAAAGAGGGGGAGGCTCAGGAGAGAGAAGGGGGTAGGAAAGGTTTGTTCCCCTGCAGGGACGGGGGTGTTGTTGTGCCTGTGTGCAGCTCAGATGGTGTGTTTTCTCACTGCTAAAGGAAATTGCATCAGTGTGCATTATCCAGCAGGGAGAGGCCAGAGGAGCCACGCTGGGAGGAGGGCCGAAACCAAACACTGCTCTCTCTCTCTCTCTCTCAAACCTCCCACTAGAGCAAAGACACACCGGCTGACCCAGTCATGGGCACAGAGGACCCCAAACGGACTTATACCGGATTAATCAACTTAACCTATTTATTTATTTGCATATTTATGGTGTATCTACTTTCTTGAGCCCTGAATGCGGACGTGGGGCACTATGCACTCCAGAGTGAAGTCGCGGAGCTGTGATAATTACCTGAGTATAAAGGTGAGCGGCTTGCATTCGACATCGCTTTTAACTTTAAACCAAGAAAACGTTCGATGGGGTTGTGATGGAACTGGGTTTTTTATTCTCTCTAATAACCCTATCACAGAGAACTGAAACCGTGAATATATGTTTTTGTTACTTTGAATGATATAAATGTTTCAAAACTAGATTCCCGAGGCATTGTTTCTCATTTGCATTTGGTCGCAACTTGATGTGCCAAAAAAAACAATCAAAAAAACGCAACTAAAACTGAAATAATAATTAATAAAAAAATATTTTTTAAATTACAAAAACACAACAAAATGAGTAAAACTTTAACTAAAATTAACATGAAAGCAGAAATGTGATATATATTAAATTATACAAAAAAAACAATCATTTACAAAAAATACCGTGACTTTTACATTGACTCTTTAGTAGATGCTTTAATCCAAAGTGATTGAAATTGATTTAAATGCACCATCATAACACTTATAATTCAGTAATATTGTAGATTTGACAGCACTGACACTATCAGATGAACCTGAGCTGAATAATGACATCATTGATTTCTGTAGAGCTGGTTTATAGCTGATTGATTCGGAGTTTTCAGGAGTTCTGTGCTGATTCTAATGGATGTTTGGAGATCTGCTGATCCATGTCCTGAAGCAGATGCTCTGTAAACACAGTGTTAACTCAGTTTGACTGGAACTGTTAGGTAATGAGTGACATTAGGACTCGGTTTAGTCTTTTGTGCTGGAGTCCAAGACTTCATGGGAGCGGCGTCTTGAATTGATCACTTGAACTCGTCTGCTCTGGGTTTGCTCTGTGTGTGTGTTTGTGTTGTTGTTGTGTCATTGCTCAGAGATTGACTACAGAACCTGTTTGAGAGCAGCTGCGTGTGGCTTTTGTTTTGAGTGAGTCAATGGACATTCCTTCTGTAGACGTCAATCTGTTCGACCTCAGGTGCGGCGTCACCGAACGCTCTCAGACGGATGGATTTAGTGAACTATTCACTATGTCACTATTATTTGGCTGATAATATGCGAATAACACACACCGACACAATAATTGCATGGGGTATAAAGATGTGAATAATAATAATATTAATCATTATTATGATTTATTATTATATAATTTTATATATCAAATAGCATGAAAATAAATGATTTACAATTTTTTTTTAATATTTAAAATACTTATTTTTGTCGATTTTTTAATACTGTAGTTTGTAGTGTAATAATAGATGCTTTTAATTATTGTTGTCATTTTGAATTATTCTGAAAGATTGTATTATGTAATATGTAAATAAACAAATTTATTATTAATATGAATATATTTATTAATTAATTATATATATATATATATATATATATATATATATATATATATATATATATATATATATTTTTTTTTTTTTTTTTTTACAGTTTATTATGACATTTTAAAATGCAATCAAATTGCATTATATATATATATATATATATATATATATACACGCACATGCATATTTACCCTTATTATGCATTTCAGGATTAATTGTAAATTATATTGAACTGTAAATAATTTCTAACATTTAACAAATAAAAGTATATATATATATATATATATATATATATATATATATATATATATATATATATATATATATATATATATATATATATATATATATATATATATTATAATTTTGTATAAACTTTTTTTCTCTTTTGTTTGTAAAATGTTAGAAATTATTTACAGTTCAATATAATTTACAATTAATCCTGAAATGAAATGCATATATATATATACATTTTTATTTTTTAAACCTCCTTCAATTGCTTATTACATTTCTAATTTCTAATGCACTCGGATAAAACCTGCTAAATGGATAAACGCAAATATATATTCCCTTATTTTTTAGATAAACAGCAAGTCTGTAAACAGTTCAGGAAGTCTTCACAGATGTTTTTATAAATAGTCAGTTCAGTCCAGCATCACGTCTGCGAGTCGTCAGACCCCAGTTTTCATGTATTTGTCCTCAGATGCTGTGGAGAGGCGTTGAAGCTGCTTTGACACATGCGTGTATGATCCTCTCGCTCCTGATTGACTCCCACAGCTTCAGGCTTCATGCTCCGCTGGAGAGCTGGTGCGCGAGGCCTTTGTCTCCCTGACCCACAAAACACACCGGAGAAAGATGCCCTTCCCGTCAGACTGTCAGGGTCGTTTAGAGCGGCTTCGTCTGTGTGTTTGCACTGCAGTAAAATGTGTTTGAGTGGAGCTCAGCTCTATTAGAGCATCAGTGATGCCAACCATTTGTTAAAACTGTTTCTTCAGAGTTCCCACGCTCTTGGAAAAGTTTAAATTGTGGTTTCCACGCCTGTAAATATCATAGAAGCCATGCTTATATCCATAGAGAATATCAGTTTTATATTATATAATATATATATATATATATATATATATATATATATATATATATATATATATATATATATATATATATATACAGTACAGACCAAAAGTTTGGAAACATTACTATTTTTAATGTTTTTGAAAGAAGTTTCTTCTGCTCATCAAGCCTGCATTTATTTGATCAAAAATACAGAAAAATCTGTAATATTGTGAAATATTATTACAACTTAAAATAACAGTTTTCTATTTGAATATACTTTAAAAAAATAATTTATTCCTGTGATGCAGCGCTGAATTTCCAGCATCATTCCTCCAGCCTTCAGTGTCACATGTAACATCAGTCGATCACATGATCATTTAGAAATCATTCTAATATTCTGATTTATTATGAGTGTTGGAAACAGTTCTGCTGTCGAATATATCTGATCAATAAAAGGTTAAAAACAACTGCATTTATTTAAAAAAATAAAAATGATAATAATATATATTCTAATAATATATTTTATTTACTATCACTTTTTATCAATTTAACACATCCTTGCTGAATAAAAGTATTGATTTTATTTATTATTATTACAAAATATTTATATTTTAAAAACATAGCTTCTTTTTTTTTTTTTTTACTTTTTATTCATCAAAGGATCCTAAAAAAGTATCACATGTTCTGAAAAAATATTAAGCAGCAGAACTGTGTCCAGCTTTGATAATGAATCGTCATATTAGAATGATTTCTGAAGGATCATGTGATAATGATCCTAAAAATTCAGCTTTGCATCACAGAAATAAATGATAATTTAAAGTATAATACATTTAAAAACTATTATTTTAAATTGTAATAATATTTCACAATATTACTGTTTTTTCTGAATTTTTGATCAAATAAATGCAGGCTTGATGAGCAGAAGAAACTTCTTTCAAAAACATTAAAAATAGTAATGTTTCCAAACTTTTGGTCTCTATTGTATATATATATATATATATATATATATATATATATATATATATATATATATATATATATATATATATATATATATATATATATATATATTATTTAAGGGTGTTTTTTGTATGTCCTGCAAACAATATATATTTCATCTTATTAGAATGATGTCTGAAGGATCATGTGACACTGGTTTGATTGTGCTTAAAATTAAGCTAGATCACAGAAATAAATGTCATTTTACAGTATATTCTCACAGAATACGGCTATTTTAAATTCTTGTAATATTCTCCTTCAATGTAAGTTTTTGGAATTTTTGGTCACTTTAAAAAAGTCAACGTTCCCTCAACAAGCTGCATGATTTCGGTGCATATTATGCAGTTGAGGTTATGGAGATGTTTTGACTGGTTCTGAAGCAGATGTCCGTGTGTTTTAATAGAGGCACCTGGACTCCATGTTATTTAGATATAATTGCTCCTCCACCATCACCACAAACACCATCAAAGAGGACAGATCCCACACACATCTCCTCTGAGCCACACTTGTGCTTTGGCTGCTATTAAAAGCTCTTTTACTGGCTTCAGCCAGGTGAAATAACTTCTTCAAGGTTATGGAAATGCATCAGAAGCTCTCGTCTGCCCAGTCTTATTTAATCTTTTATCTTCAAAGCCACACTTATCTCCAGGCTTCTTGAAGTCCTCCATCCAGATGCATGTTTAGTCTTCTCGTGCTCTGAAGAGGTGTTTTGGTTGGGTGCACGGAGGCTGATATGCAGGCCGTCCTGAATACAGCTTGTAGTTTAGACCAAACACTCAAGTTTTCATGTTAAAACATGTTTGTTCAAAAGATCTTCAGACCCCACATGTGCCAGAACCCTTTCAACGGGCATCAAACCACATTCTTTAATTTTTTAACTCTATAACAGGAAGTCAGAATAAAAAAAATTAAAAAAAAATCTCTCTCTCTCTCTCTCTCTCTCTCTCTCTCTATATATATATATATATATATTGCAAAAAATATATCCAAAGATAATAAAATACATAGATAATAAGATAATATTTATTTATTTATCTTGAAAAAACTGAATATAATAAAATATTTTAATTGTTTTAATTAATGAATTTACATAAGCTTTAAAGATTTATGTAATACATTTTTTACTCAAATTTTTAATGTTATTACTATATTATTCAATTATAATTACATATATGTGTTTTCATTTGACTCGCATTTATAAAAAAAATATAAATAAACAAATATGATTATATATATATATATATATATATATATTTAATGTAATTTAATTTTAATATTAATAATTTAAATTAAAAATAATACTGTTTTTGTTTCACAGAATGTAATTTTAAGAGTTTTTTAGTTGATAATGTACTTGTTTAGACTTCGAATGTGCTGTTAGTTAATAAAGATATTAGCTTATTTGTTCATCACTTTATTTTCTATATTTTATATAATGTTGTATATCATAGCACTGCTTTTATATGTTTGATTGAATTGTCAAGCAACTTTTATATTATTATTAAATTATTGTACAATAAATATTTTATGAATAATAAATAATAATAGTATTTACTGTTGGGAAACAGTGTGTGTTTGTGATGGTGATTTTAGTGACATTATTTCGCCATTAGATGTTGACGAGAGAATGTTTTACAAGTCAGCGGTAAAGACTTTTATATTGAAAGAGACTGAAACTTTTAATAACAGCTTGTAAGATGCAGTCAAAGGTATTTTTTGACTTGCAAAGTGTTTTTTTTCATACTACAGAAGTCATTCGGGACCAACTATCCCTTTAATAGACGCACTGATCAGCGCCGTCATCAGAAATCATAGTACGACAAAGATATCGCTTTCTTCAGCAGACATTCAAGCGAATGTTTTATTGTGAATATGAGATTGAGCTGAAGAATGAACGCTGTATCAGATGCAGGTAATGACTCATTCAGTCAATCTCTCTCTCTCTCTCTCTCTCTCTATCTCTCTCTCTCTCTCTACATACAGTGATCTTTAATCAAAGTCCTTTTAAGATAAGTCCTGTCTGTCGGCGGACACCTTTGAAATGCCTCTCAGGCATGCAAGTGCAGCTCCTATCTCTTTGAACGGGAAAAACTATAAATTCTCCAAAACTATTCACCTTTTTTTAATGCCATATTGAGCGTTGAATTTTTCCCCGTTCAATACTATACGAGTGACATGTCTTGGGTATACTTCAGTCTCTTAATAATAATACAATAAGCTTTCAATGAAGCAACTCAACGTTACTAAAGTGACGTTTTCGAATTAGTAACTGATCTTGAGCTCAGCTGTTAAACCAGAGATTTGCGGACGCTCTGTTGTTTAGTTACATGCATCTTGTCGCACTTTAAACTGCCCTGTCAATCATCTTGCCAAAGTTCATATTATCCAAATTTTATTTTATTTTATTTCCTACCGTATTGGAGAGAAATTAAGAGGCACGTCGATCTGCTAGTTGCGGGTCTATCATGTTTATATTTTTACATAATGATGCATTTAAAAGTTAACGACCAAATGTATCGTTATAAAGTTCACAGTGTTGCCATAGATGAAATATAACATGGATAACATTAAAGAAATATTTTTTCAACAGGTTATATATTGATTATTTATCAAACCCTTTACTCTACCTGTCCGTCTCACGTATCTGCCATATTTGTAGTCTTTTAACACACTTAATGCACGTTTGTAGTTCTAATCGAATTCTCGTCCACCGCTCAATGTGTTGTGGGCAATATTAGCCGTTAGAGTGTGCATCAATCTATACTTCGAATTTCTACACCATCCGGGTACCTTTGAAATACTCATTTGAGCATACTACAATTTGGGAAATACTAGTTCTAATTTAAAATACTATTTATTACAGATAGTATGCGAATTGTGATGCGACAATTGCCTTACTATAGGGAGATGAGAGGGTCTGTATTACTTACTATTGGAGAAAGCGTAACGGTCAAATTGTATCACGGTGTGTGTTTTAATAACCAATCACATTATAGACTTGACGTCATTGAATTTCATTCAGAGTTGTCCGACATACATTTGCCGTTTAGGGATGAATGAGAAATGCCATAAGCTGTCGCAAAAAGTCAATGATTATTTTTCTTGGGGTAAACTAAAAAATAGTTCAATCCAAAAGTATTGTTAAGTGTAAACCGTGTTGTAGATTAGCTGATAGGCTGTCGATTCATTAAATGATGAGCTGTTTTTTCAGTGTAGTGAAGCCTCTGTTTCATTAACATCCATTCAAAAAAACCTTCCCAATTCTTATTTGTGCATCTTCGCTCCCATTCCTCGCGTCTTAACTCCATCCCTTCAGGATGCGAGGGAAGGAAGGGAAGGAGACTCTCATCCCGCTGGACCGGTCAGTAATCCTGTCCAACCCAAGCTGCTATTTTGCGGTAGTCGTAGCCTAATGGTTATAGCTGTTTTTTCGAACTCAAAGTTGTAGGGTTTGTGTTTCGCTAACCAGCAGGAATTCTAGGTGATCGGAGCACAATGTCCGAATATGGGACACCATACTTGGCTACACGTTACTTCACTTTTTTGCAGCATGCCACAGTAACCTAAAAAAGTACTGTTTAGTTAGAAATCATGTTGCCTTTCCTCCCATTGTTAGCCTTTCCTCCAAATGGTGGTTCTGCTGTTCCCTGCAGTCTGAGCGAGCGCTGAGATTATTCCTAAATAATTGAGTTTCCAATAAAGACTTTGCAGGAGAACGAAACAATGGCTGCCCTGTGGAGGAGTGAGCGCGTGTGGATGGCACATAGTCATTGTGTAATACAAGGCCAACAGAGCAGAACAAACAGGGAGGGTTAAAGTCAGAGCTTTGCTGGGGATTTTTTCTGGGCTTTTCCCCGTCTGCAACTCAACTCAAACAAAGTTCATTTCCATTTTCACCACTCCCCTGCCAATTTAAAGGGACAGTTCACCCAAACATTAAAATTTGCTGTTAATTTACTCGCCCTCAGCCTATCCAAGAAGTAGATGACTTTGTTCTTCAGTAGGACAGTGAAGAAGATTTTAAGCTGAAACTGTGCTCCTTGGTGATTCATAAAATGCAATTCAATGGCTACCGGCTCTTTAAGAGTCAAAAAAAGCTCATGAATGAATCCCTGTGAATCCTGACGATATATTGAGGTCTTATGAAGTGAAACGAAACTGATCATTGTTTACTGCATTATTAACTGTAATCCAGAGCTTCAGGAAAACAGTCCGTAGTGATGTTCTGTTCACAAGCGAATCATTTCTTTGAACTGATTCTTTTTAGTGAGTTGAACCAGTTCTCCAAATCGGCCTGAAGCTTCTGAAACAGTTCAGGGTTCGAGCAGCACAGATCTACAAGTTACTAAATCGAAACTCACTTTCAGATGCCTTACAGAAAATAAGGAAATTAGTTTCTTGCACAGTCTGATCTTTTCGCTTCATAAGACCTCTAATATCGTCAGGATTCACAGGGATTCATTCTAGTGTTGCTTAATGTGCTTTTTTGACTCTTAAAGTGACGGTAGCCATTAACTTAGATTTTATAAATCACCAACAAGCACATCTTCAGCTAAAAATCTTCTCCACTTTTCGACTGAAAAAGAAAAGTCTTCTACATTTTGGATGGGCTGATGGTGAGTAAATTAACAGTGTATTTAAATTTTAGGGTGAACTGTCCCTTTAACCTGAAGCTGAGCGTCCCAGGTCACGGTTGTGTTAGTTTAGGATAGTGTGATACATATCCGGTTGGAAAGTCCTCTGCTCCACAGATATGATGTAGTTCTGCATTAGGGACAGGATTTTCCATCCCGCCTGTTATTGTCCAGTCGGTGACGCTACATTGACAGGTGTTTCCTGTCTCATCAGTGTCCCGCGACCTCCTGACATCCTGCTGTTTGTGTTTGTAACTGGGAACTGTGTGATTGAACTTGTGACCATCAAACCATCTCACTAACCAAACCAAAAACAACATGCTGCCATCGTTTACTCTATCGCACACTGTAATCATTACTGATTGATTCTCTCTATAAGTCAAGTCAAGTCTGCTACTTGACTTACAGACAGAATCAAACAGCAACTATAAAGAAGGGAAGTGATGCTTCTTGTGTTAAATTAGAGACAACTAAATTTCAGCAATTGAAAATTAATTTTAGGTATTGGCCAAAACAGTTTTGTAGGACTGAAATAATTGGCTTTTACAAATTTAATTTGGTTTTATTTTATTTAATTTTATTATGTTTTTTTATTGGATTGTCCATCATGCAATCTTTAAATTCGACATTGTGTATTAATGGGCTGGTAATACAGCTGACATTTAATATTCCTGAAAAGGTTTAAATCATTTTTATTTTATTTTATTTTATTTTTCAATATCAGTATTATTATTTATATATTTTTTATAGGATTGTTCATCATGCAATCTTTAAATTCGACATTGTGTATTAATGGGCTGGTAATTCAGCTGACATTTAATTTTCCTGAAAAGATTGAAATCATTTTTATTTTATTTTATTTTATTTTATTATGTTTTTTTATTGGATTGTTCATCATGCAATCTTTAAATTCGACATTGTGTATTAATGGGCTGGTAATTCAGCTGACATTTAATATTCCTGAAAAGGTTTAAATCATTTTTATTTTATTTTATTTTATTTTATTTTAATTATTTTTCAGTATTATTATTTATGTATTTTTTTAATGGATTCTTCATCAAGCAATCTTTAAATTCGACATTGTGTATTAACGGGGTAGTAATTCAGCAGACATTTAATATTCCTGAAAAGGTTGAAATCATTTATTTAATTTTTTTTCTATCTATCTATCTATCTTTATATTCACTAAACATTATTGGAAGCGCAACTTTTATCCAATGACTGCAATAAGATGTATTGCTTTTGATTTGAAACAAGGTTTGAGCTTTCAAATATTGCACATTTCATACCAAACTCAAACAAGGCACAGTCCAGTAAATGTTTGTGGTTAAAGCCTAGAATGACTCTGATCGTGAGATCTGTTGCAGGACTCGGAGTCGTTGGACCGCTGCATTCAGAGCGTGTTATCGGCTCTGTATCCTCCCTTCAGCGCGTCGGCGGCCACCGTCCTGTGGCAGCTCTTCAGCGTCGTGGAGAGACAGTACCGCGGAGACGGCCTGCGCTGCTTCATTGACTTCCTGCTGCCAGCCAAGAGAATCCTGCAGATAATAAAACAGGAGGCCTGTGTGAGTACCGTCAGTTTCAGCAGATGCATTTTCACTGAAGCATTTCAATAAAAAGTCAATAAAAACACTGGGGAATATCTACTAATAGATCACATTATTTTAAATTTAGCAAATATATTTTTATTTATAATAAAATATATTTTATATATAATATAATTATTCTAAACAATTTTTAAATGTATTAATATATTTGTAAATGTCAAAACAATAACTAAGATTAATAAATGCTTTAGAAGTATATATATTTATTTATATTTATTCATTTAACAGACGCTTTTATCCGAAACAACGGATAATGGACGCAAATAACACAAGAAGTGCTTGTGATACAATGTTTCAGACATAGTGTAGAAAAGTGTAAGATAATATTTATTTCTTTTAGTATATGATTGGAAATGAAATGTGCATAATGCAAATCAAAATATTATATACATAAATGCATACTAAATGTATATGCATGTCTAAAATAAATCATACATATAAACTAATATATAATAAAATAAAATAAATATTATTTGAAAAGCATGTATCGGTGGCCTGGTAATGCGGTTCACCCAGGTTTGCAGAATGTTTTATTAATTTGTCACTTATTGTTGTTGACACCCATAGTGGTGTAGCCAAATATGTTTAAGCCATTTAAATTCTCCCAGAGAGAGATCTTGCGAGAGTGGGAACATGAGAGGGAGGAGGAATACTTCAGGCTGAAAGAGGGTTCAGTGTTGCTGTGATAAACAGCCCAAACAGAGTGTGTTGTGAGCTCACTGCAGTGAACTTGGCAAAGAGGATCAGGCTCAAATGAAAGACCTTCTCAGGGAGGCTTTGTATTTCTGCAGGTTAGCGCTGTGTGAGCACATAGCTGAAACCTTACACTCCTGAATGCAGCGCTGCCATTGTTACTCTGAGACGAGGGATCTGAGCTGCCTCATTTAACTCAGGCATGATCTTTGAGGGAGTCACAGCGTGCTGAAACTTTCATGTTCCTGCTGCATCATCAGTATCATTATACAGCAGCGTCAGGGAGTCACTAACAACGCTACTAAATTAACTGGGTTTTTTTTAGAAGCATTACAGTAGCTAAATAGTGAAGCTCTTTTTTGATGTACAATACCATGATAAAATGCATTTTTTACACCGTATAACCTGTGCAGAAATCTCTCTCAAAAAATATTGTGCAGTCTGATTTATTGTAGGAAACTGGTCTGGTTGTTAATTATAAATTTATTTATTTATTTATTTATTTGCTAAATGTATGGACTCTCTGCAAACTATTATAATTTTTTTTAAATACAATTTGAATGATTAAAATTTATACAATTTTCATTTTATTTTAAATTTTGGTTAAAGTTTTAGCAATTTTATTTTTGTCATTTTTGTTTAGTAATTCTGTTTATTTTTATATATATTTTTTAAATACATTTTTATTTTAGTCTTAATTTTAGTACATCAAGTTAAAATGAGAAAATAACTAGCTAAAATAAAGTTATACAATTATAACATTTTTATATTTTATTTTATCCCAATTAAAAAAAAAAGGTAGGTTAATTTACTATAAAACCCCTAGTTCAAATGGTAAATTGCGGACACTGAAATTGGGAACTTTTATGTTACTGTGAATTTTTGCAATTCTATTGGTTGACTCAAAAAATACACATTATACTTTAAAATATATATTTTACAATTGCATAATGTTTTAAATCATTGTAATTTTGTTTCTTGAAATCTACTTCAACACAGAAATAAATGAATGAGTGCAAGCTGCAAAAAACTGCATACTGTTGCTTGTACCTGTATGAAAAGTGGCCTTTTTATCTGATAAATACATTATTTTTTATTTTCCACAGTTGCGATTCAAAGGCCTGTTGCTGTACCATGAGGGATGGCCACTGTGTTTGAATGAGAAAGTGGTTCTGCAACTTGCACCCCTGCATAAAGTACGTCTACGGCAGGGAGATTTCTACCTGCAAGTGGTTCCCTTAGGCCGCAAGGCTGCCAAACTGGTCATAAAATGCTTGTCAGGGAGCGGGCAAGCCATTGCAGAGATCCCTGTGGCCGAGAGCATGTACGGCAACGTGTTCACGCCCGACTTCCTGCAGAATGTGATGCGTGAGCGCAATCTGCACCCTCTCCAGAACTGCCTCCTCAGTACCGGCGCCGTGGTTTACCGAACGCCCTGGAAGAACGTGGTCAATCCTTTGTTCGTGAGCAGCACTGCCGACGCAATCATGCAGGCACGGAGTGGCGGCGGGACCCTGTTGGGTCAGCTCAGCACCTGCAGCACGCACGGATCCACAGGAACGCTCAGTTCCCGAGACTCTTTGGGAGCTGAGTCCACCGTTTCGGAGCCAGTCCTCAGCCGGAGCCTCACAGATATGGGTATCAGCTCCCTGCACTCTGAGGATTCGCCCTTGCAAAAGAGTCCTAACTCCCTTCCCCAGACGCCAATCTTGGGCAGCCCAGATCAGGGATGCATGCGAGGCGGAATCGGCCACAAAATACTCTCGTTCAGCACGGACCTTAGCAATCCCGGCCTTCGCAAGAGGCATCCCAGAGACTCTGCGGCCTTCGAGTCGCGAAGGATTTTCCGCAAGTCCTACATGGAGGCACTGCAAAACCCCATGAACATCGGCTCCAGCTCAGAATCAATTCTGGAGGAAGGGACGGAGTCTGAGCCTGGGGCTCGTCATGGCTCTGTCACAAAGGAGCCGATCCCTCGGAGAACCTCTATTCGTGGATTGCTGGGAGTAGATGAATCTAACGATGGTTCTCATCCAACCAAGAGCACAGAGTCCAGTCCGGGTGAGAGACGCTCCAAATCTCTCGAACGTACCAACAAGGCCTTGCAGGTTAAAGGCCACCGGGCTCGGTCGTCCTCCGGTGGATCCGGTAGCGGCCTTCCCAAGAAACTTATGAATGGTTATACATTCCGTTTTGGAAAATTGGATTTGGAGGCAGCCTTTCCTGGCATCGAGAAACGGAGCAACAAAGAGAACTCAGGTAAATACGCTTTGTCAACTCTTTTGAGGTTCGCCATTCCAGTGCCAAGGTCATGAGTTTGATTCCCAGGGAATGCATGAACTGATCAAATGCATATCTTGAATGCAATGTAAGTCTCAAATCTTGCAGCTGGAGTTTAGCTCCAAACAGATCCAACACCCTTTTTTGGGAGTTTCTGATGAGTCTTGATTAGTTGTTTCAGTTGTGTTTAATTAGGGTTGGAGCTAATTTCTACAAGACAGTAGCCCTCTAGGAACAAGTATGGGCATCCTTGCTGTACATAAAGGACATGGCAGAGCATCTTGTTTGGGATTCTTTCCCAACTAGAACTAGACCAGAACAAGCTTCCCTTGTCAAATCATGGCACTAGTAACACTGAGATCACGATTTCGATTCCCAAGGACTGCATGAACGGATGAAATGCATACCTTCAAAATGTCACTTTGGATAAAAGCATCAGCCAAGTGCATAAATGTAAATGTCACCATATTGTACATCTGGTATGTCCAATCCTGCACCTGCGGGACAGTGGCCTTCCAGGAACAGGTTTGGACAACCCTGCTGTACATAAAAAGGGCTTGAGGGTGAGTAAATCATGGGGTAATTTTCATTTTTGGGTGAACTGTCCCTTTAAGAGCCAGGTCTGGTTCCAGACAGTTGTGGTCCAGTGGGTAATTATCACTTGCAGCAAACTCTGGGACCATCAACGAGCTTAGAGTTTCCGAAGAGATAGCTCGGCATTCCTCTGGCATGATTTTATGGCTTGCGACCGGCTGCATGTGAGGGCTAATAGCGTGTGTGTTTTGGAATGCTTCAGCGGCCCTGCCCTGTTATAGAGGGTGCTTGTCTTTCTGAAGTGTTTGCTGTACCCCAAAGGCACGATACGGCACTGAATGGGTTGCCAGGGAAACTGCGCTGTTTTATTTAGCTCTTCCTGCTATTGAGAACTAGAAAGAGAACATTTTGCCCTCCGTCTATGTGCTTCAGGCCAGGGGTGTGTTTGGGGTCTATCCGCAGGAAGTTCCTTACTGTCCAGCATTCTTAAGATTTTCATTTACTTTATCACGTGAGTTGTTTCCATGTCCCCATGTCCTAACTGTGTACAACCAGATACTGTACATTTATGAGCAAAACCCCTGTCTTTTCACATTAATCCAGTTAGTTGATCCAGCTGTGCCAAGTGACATTATACTTTTTTGTCAGTCACTTTATCTTCACTCACTTACACTCACTATGATATTTAATTGGTTCCTGAAATTAGGTATTATACAGCTGTACATAAAAAAATTACAAATGAAATAATATAAAAATATATATATATAGATTTTTAATATTATATATATATATATATATATATATATATATATATATATATATATATGCATAATAATTCTAATTTTTTACATTTGTATTCATATATAAAATATAATTATTTACATATTAAATTTTATGTTTTATTTATTAATCGTTTAATATTTATTTAACTTTATTAAGTTATTGTTGATGTTTTAAGGTTTTATATATTTTTTGAATTCAATACACATTTAATTTAATAATATTAAACATTCATTTATATATTATATATATATATATATATATATATATATATATATATATATATAATATATATATATATATATATATATATATATATATATATATATATATATATATATATATATAATATATATATATATATAATATATATATATATATATATATATATATATATATATATATATATATATACATTTATATAATAACATTATATTATGCAATAATAATAATAATAATAATATTACAATTATTATTATTTTAGATAAATATAACTTTATTTGATTTAATCAATTGTTTTTTAATAACGATTAGAATTATTATTATTACTATTATTATTTTAATTGACCAATCTCTAAATGGCTATTTGTCATCTGAATAATCTTCTTGAATGATATAATCATCTCTAACTACTTTGTACAGTATTTTTGTGTCTCGTCATGACAAGCCTAGTTAGGACATGGTTGTTGGTGAATTCAGTCTCTATGGCTCTCATTTTACTTTTGTTCTCTGTTTGACACACACACACACACACACACACACACACACACTCACACACGGAGTGGTTTAGGTAAATTCCCATCTGGTATTCTGCAGAGTCCTTCTGTTCTATGGCTTTCTTTCCCACACATGAAAATCAGCGCCATTGAGTTTGGGCAGGAAGCCACAGCGGATCCGATGACCCACCTGAGGGAGGATCTCTGCGTCGCTTACCTGCTCGACTCCCAGCGCTGTTAAGCTCCCATCCAGATGGTTTGCCTCCGTCATAATGGAGACCATTGTGTCCCTTTGGGCCGGTGAGGACGCTGAAGAGAGGCTTAGAGAGTAAAGCCCATCTCCACGTAATATCTGTCCTGTTACAAAGCCCGAGCGAAGCAGGGGTCACTCAGACTTTGCTCAGAACACAAATGCCAATGACTTTGAGGCTGGGTCAGATTACACCCGATGTGGTTTTGCTTGGTCTTTGTGATTGCACTAGGTTCCTTGTGATTTGAACTGGTTCCCATGATACCCTAGAGCTCGGTCTCGCTCTGAGAGACGTATGCAAAGTCAACCAAATATTGCCTGGCTGCTTTTTGAAAAGTGTGGGTTAGTGACTAACTAAAAGCAACGACACTATTAACTAGCTTTATCTTTCCCAGTAATAACCAACGTTTTCCAACTAGTAATCGTGTACAGCTTTACAACCCTGCAAACTGATAAGAAACTCATATTAAGTATTGGAAATTCTGATTTGTTCTAGTGAATCAGTTCATTCAGATGATTCATGTAAATTAACTGATCCAAAAAAGTCTGTTTGTGACATTTTTGTAGCATTGGAAACCCTTTCTCATTCAAGTGAATCAATTCATTCAGATGATTCATTCATATCAACTGATTAAAAAAAATTGCAACATTTTTGTAGCATTGGAAATCCATATTCATTCAAGTTGACTCGACTCATTCAGATGATTCGTGTAAATCAACGGATTCAAAAAAAGTCTGTTTGCAACATTTTTATAGAACTGGAAATTCTGATATTTTCCTAGTGAATCAGTTTATTCAGATGATTCATGAAAATTAACTGATTCAAAAAATCTGTGACATTTTATAGCATTGGAAATCCATTCTCATCTAAGTGAATCAATTCATTTGAACGAGTCATGCACATCAACTGATCCAGAAAAACAGTTTGCAACATTTTTGTAGCATTGGAAATCCATATTCATTCAAGTTGAATCAACTCTTTCAGATGATTCGTATAAATCAACTGATTCAAAAAAGTCTGTTTGCAACATTTTTATAGAACTGGAAATTTCTAATTTTTTCCAAGTGAATCAATTTATTCAGATGTTTCATGAAAATTAACTGATTCAAAAAATCTGTTTACGACATTGTATAGCATTGGAAAACCATTATAATTCAAGTGAATCAATTCATTCAGATGATTCATTCAAATCAACTGATTTAAAAAAAAAAATGCAACATTTTTGTAGCATTGGAAATCCATATTCATTCAAGTTGAATCAACTATTTCAGATGATTCGTGTAAATCAACTGATTCAAAAAAGTCTGTTTGCAATATTTTTATAGAACTGGAAAATCAAATTTGTTCTTGGGAATCAGTTTGTTCGGATGATTCATGTAAATTAACAAGCATCATACTTTAATAGCATTTTTAGTTAAATTCTGCATGTTTATGAATCATAATTTTTCATAAAGTCGTGGCCTTACTGGTGGTGCTGGGTATGTTTGTGTTGTTATTGGTTTTGTTGGTTAGAGTATTGTTGAGTATTGTTGCTCGTTGAGGAAGTGCATCACAAACAGGAAATGAAGTCAAGAGAAAGACAATAGTGCAGGAGCTGACAGAAGTCTGAAATTTCACAAACATGACATTGTTTATTTGTGAATGTGCTTATATATTCACAATATGTCACTATTCCTGTCCAATCACATTAAAGATATTCATATGAACAAAAGTTCAACATTCTTCCAGGACAAGGACAGGCTTATTTTCCTCGATATATAGGAGTTATAAAGGGGTCAGGAACAGATAATTACTAAAGAATAGAAAAACAGATAATTGATGTTTATTTATTTTTTTTATTTTTTATTTTATTATTCACTGAATCACTGAATTTATTCAGATAATTTTTGTAAATGAACTGATAAAAAAAGTCTGATTTGATTTTTAATTCAATTTAATAATATTTTATTTTAAATGCATTTAGTTTATTTATTTATTGTTTTATTTTTCATTGAAAATTTATTCAGGTGATTCATGCAAATGAACTGATTTTATTTAATTTTATTGTTAATTTAATTATATTTTATTTAAAATGTATTTAATTAATACATTTATTTATTTTAAATGTATTATTACTGTGATCTGTCTTTATTTCTTTAAGTATATTTATATGTTAAAGTTTAATAATTGCACCCTAACTGAGAATTATTTTATTTTATTTTATCAGTTTATTCAGGTGAATCGTGGCTGAACTAATCTTATTTTTAATATAATTCTATATTATTTTAAATGTATTTAATTAATTAATTAATTTTAAATGTATTATTTGTGTGATTTTTCTTTTATTGATTGATATTCAGATATTCTTCCTCAGGTCATAAAATGTTAAAATGTTATAACATTTCTATCACAGTGTGTAAGTGGTGTTTAGCTACTCTGAAAAATATTTGGCTCATGTTAAATGTGTTATTTGGACAACTGAATTCTTGAAGGAAGGTAGTTAGACGTAGTGTTTGTTAGAGTTGTTGAACTCCTCTCTTCAGCCGCAGTCTTGTGTTGTAGTGTTTGGGTTGCTGGGTTGGAAGAAACAGCCTGAGGCTTTGGATTCGGGAGGAATTACACAAACATCTGCTTCAGCTGGGAATGTCAGCCGCAGCATTCCTCAAACCAGAGCCCGAGGGCACAGAAACTCAGCAGTGTGTGTGTGTGTGTGTGTGTGTGCGCCTCACACACCTGGTCCCCGTCGTGACTCAACATTGACTAGTTTTGGTCACACCTGAACCCGATCTTCCTTCCCTCCAGACAGTCTGTTTTTGCACCAAACACTGCTGTTGCAAGGTCTGGAATCATTAAGTGTTTTTGAAAGAAGTCTCTTTTGTTCACTCATTTATTTGATTAAAAATACAGTAAAAATATGAAATATTATTATAATCTAAAAAATCCAGTTTTCTGTGTGAATCTGTGTTAAAGTGTAATTTATTTCTGTGATGCTCTGCTGTATTTTCTGCATCATTCCTCCAGTCTTCAGTGTCACATGATCTTCAGAAATCATGATAATATACTGCTCAAGAAACATTTCGGAGTATTATCAATGTTGAAAACAGTTGTGCTGCATCATATTTTTGTGGAAATGGTGATGCATTTTATTTTTCACGATTCACAGATGAATAAAAAGTTCAAAAGAAAAGCATTTATTTGAAATCAAAATAATTTGCAACATTATAAATGTCACTTTTGATTAATTTAATGCATCCTAAATGAATAAAATTATTACTTTCTTTAAAACAGTATAGTGTAGTTCAGTTCAGGTTATGAAACGTGTTTGATTTTACAGTAAAATGAACTGATGGTTTGCATATCTGCTATTTAAATGTTTTTTTTTTTGTTTTTTTTTTACAAATCAAATCCTGTAAATACGTCGTCATCATTTACATTTTCTATTCTGAATGCATCTGCCAAATAAATCTAGTTACTGCCGCTTTAAATCACAGTTTTGATTGAATGCATTTAAAAATGATTCACATAAACACATCTGGTGTATGGTCATCATGAAGTCTTTGTGACTCAGATCTGTGTTGGTGTGTGCAGGTCTCTCTGATGACGGTCTGCACTCGAGCTCCAGGAGGAACAGTAACAGCACTGAGGAGATTGTTCCTCCGAAGCCCCCCAGCAGAGCAGCGGTGTCTCCTGGCCCGTCCACAGCGCCCCCTGCTGTCTGTCCTCCAGCGCTGCCTTCACTCATCAACCAGGAGCTCCTGACCTCCGGTGCTCTGACGCTTCCTGGTACGAGACCGGCTGGAAAACCTACAAGAAACAGAAACAGATGCTCACAATGCATCTAAATATTATATTCCTTACTAAAAAATTTAATACTCTAATGCATTTTTTTGAAGTTCATTGCAAACCAAATGGTAGGGCTGTATGAAGCGAGGCACTGTGTTCTTTTACACGCTTGAGCCTCATAGTGTCTCAGGCGTCTTGATGAAAAATGAACAAATTAAGAAGAAATTAGGCTAATTTAAAAACTAAGAAATTGTAGTATATTAGTATTGTAATTTTACTGTAAAATAAAATTATTTTTATTATTTTTACAATATAAATATTCTTAATTTTATTTAATTTCATATTTTATTTTTATTTTTTAATTTCAATATTTTTATTGAATAATTCTAATAATCATTAATAATCATAATCATTATAAAATCATATTCAACTATTATGTTCAATTATATACTAATAAAAGTTTTATTGCTATTCTTTATTACTATTACTATTATTATTATTATCATAGTAATTATTATTATATTTAATATTAATATTATTCGTTTTTTCACCATAATGTTTTTATGTTATAATTCTAATAATCATTAATAACAAGAATTATCATCATATTATATTAAATTACATAAACATTATTGTTATTAATAATAATTATCTATAAAGTAGTAGTAGTAGTAGTATTTAATAATAATACTAATAATACAATGTGTTATTATTAATATTTTTATCATCTCCTCTTTGGATTAAAACATGTAAAATATCATTATAATTTTACAGTAATATTGATGTACAAAGTGTTTTTAAACAATTTTCTATATAGTAATTATAATCATCAATAATAATTATTATTTTTATATTAAATGAGTGCATTATATTAGATACAATTTTATAACTATTATTTATAATATTATTATTATTATCTCTGAAAGTCACTTTGGATAATATTATTATTATTAGTTTTGAACCATAATGTTTTTTTTAATGTAGTAATTCTAATAATCATTAATAACAAGAATTATCATGTTATATTAAATAACATAATTATCATTTTCATTAATAATAATTATTCATAGTAGCAGTGGTATTAATAATAACAATATACTTCGAACATGTATCGTTATTAATATTTTTATTACTGTATTTCCTCTTTGTAAATCACTTGGGATTAAAGCATCTGCTAAATACATAAATGTAAAATATAATTAGTCATATTAATATATAGTGTTTTTATATTGTAATTATAATAATCATTATTTTTTATACTTTAATAAATTATATAACTATTATTATTTGAAAGTCACTTTGGATAAAAGCCTCTATTAAATGCATTAATGCAAATATAATTCTAATTATAAAACGGAATGTTCGGCTCCTTGATTCTGATTGGCTGAGCCACGTTCAAAGCTGTTCTAAAGCACTCTACAAAGTAACACACACCTTTGTTTACTTCTGTGTGTTGCTCGGCAACCGCTTTGTTGGAATCTTAAGTAGATACATTGTTTGGTGGATGAAACACTTTTTGTTTATAATACCATTACAGTTTATTTGCTCTGTTTTAATTCTGTGAAACCTTATTAGGTTTATGGAAAAACCGTTTTATAAATACAGTAACCCCTGTGAAGCAGTGGTTTACAGTGAATTTATAACAGCTAATGGGGTTTTAGTCTCTCAGCTGTCAAACTTTCAAACTTTTTGGAGTTTGTTGCTTATAGCTTCATGTTTTAAATCACAATTGCAGATTGTATCATTAAAATGAGGTTCAGTTTGGTTAATCAGGTCATGATCTCACGTGGTGCTGCAGGTAACCAGGACCGCGGTGGCAGAGCCGTGCTGCAGGTGTGCACCAGGAACCAGGTGTGGATCGAAGCGCGCTTCACCACAGACCAGATCAGCCAGCTGCTCTGCTTCTACTGCCACAGACTGCGGTGAGAAGCGGCCCGAATCACTGACACGCTTTACTGAAACTGTGCGCTGTCACACAGCAGCTCAGGCTTTCCACTGTCTGTTTTCAGGAGGGAGAGGCGAGAGCTGGGTTTGACGGTTCTCGTTGACGCTCGCAGGCAGCCGGTCGCGTCTGCGCTCTTCTCGGCTCTGTCTGAGTTTCAGGTGAGACCAGACACAGTTCACGTCTCAAGCCCTCCACCTCATGTCAGGGACCAATGTTTTACTGATCTAAAAGAGCCTGAAGGGAAAGTCGCGAGAAACAGAAAGCCCTCTGCATTTAATGCATTTATTAAAAACCTTTGAAATATTCATCATATATAAAGTATTTGAATGTCTATTCATTATAAAATCTGAAAATATTTTTATTTTTAAATATGCACGTCGATCCTTGTTCGTAAGACTAATATGTTTAAACACAAAACTAAAAAATGCTTCTTGTCTCTTCACATTCAACAATAAATTACATGAATAATGTAAATGACAGCCTGCTTTAAAAAAAAAATATATATATATATATATATATATATATATATTTATATATATATATATATATATATATATATATATATATATATATATATATATATATATATATATATATAAAATAAAATAAAATAAAAATTATATATTTTGTTATAGTTTGTTATAAATATATTAGTTTTGGATCAATTTTTATTTTTGTATTTTACTTTTTTTATTTTACTTTTTTTTGTGTGCATTTGTCATTTTTTATTGTTTTAGGTTTACATATATATAAATGTGTGTGTCTGTGTTTCTACATCATTTTTATTAAATCATATTTAATTTAATTTTCTTTTACTAAATTAAAATGAGAAATATTTATTTGGAAACTAGCTTTTTTATACTCTTTCATTTCAAGAAATGTTTTTCAGTGTCTGGTTTGGTTGTTAGTCACTCCAATTAATCACATAAAGTTGGTGTAGAGTTTGACAGCTGTGTAAAATCAGCACTGACTCACATATTCTGTCACACAGTTGCTCACTAAAGCTAGAAACACTGCACTGAACCGCGCTTGTACATTACCATGCTGCGATCAAACCTTTGACACGCTTTAGGACGCAGTGATGGAAGAAAAGCATCTGTTCACACACGCGTCGAGAGGGTTCTGAGTGTAAAGTTGAGGCTCTTTTCTGCACGCTAACTGTTGAATGCATGGTTCACGTCAAATATCTGAAAGAAAGTCTGTCCTCAGGGTTTGAGACGAGGCCTGTGCGAGCATGTCTCAAAAACACTCGGAGAAAATGATCGGCCCCAGCATGCAAAATATGAGAGAAGAGGGAGTGTTTCTCCACTTAAATATGTTCTTAATAGCACTGGTACATGCAATAACTGATCTAAACTCTCTAAAGTCTTTGTGATTGTTTTTGTTTGACTTTTTTCCACAATGTTAAGTCTGCACAATAAATGATCTGAAAGCAAAACGCAAAAAATTTATTAAATCACAAAAATGCTAAATAAAAATAAATAATATATGTTTTAAATAGATGACAATCAAAATTAAATACTAACAAATAATTAATACGATAATAAAAATACATATTTTAAAATAAAAAAACATTGAAATAAAATATTTGCTAAAAATGAATTAAATCACAAAAATGCTATATTAAAATAATTGATTTTTGAAAAAAAAAAATCAAAATAAATTACTAAGTAATATTTGATTAAATCATAAAAATGCTAAATTAAAATAAATAATTGAAAATAAAAAACTATCAAAATAAAATACTAATAATATTAATATTAAATATTAAATCACAAAAAATGCCAAAATCATAATAAATAATTTCAAATAAAAGAATCAAAATAAAATATTTGCTAAAAATTTATTAAATCCCAAAAATAATTAATAATCGATATTTAAATAAAAAACAATCAAAATAAATTACTAACTAATAATAAATTAAATCACAAAAATGCTAAATAAAAATAAAAATATTTTCAAATTAAAATATTCAAAATAAAATATTTGCTAAAAAGTAGTTAAATTATAAAAATATTAAATGAAAATAATACATAACTAAAATAAAAAGAATCAAGATTGAACACTTAGTAAAAAAGATTCAATAATTTGTTTACCTGCATATCATGTCACAATTACCGTAACCCTCAATAGAGAACCATGAATATGTGAATGTTTTGTTAAATTATTGACATATTAATTTAAGTAACTCAGACAAAATTATGACAAAAAGGCGAATCCCTGATTTAATGTTTGGTCTTTGTAATTTTCCTTATTTTTTATTTTTATTTATTTATTTATTTATATTTTAGAATGTTGAGTTCATGAGTTGAAAAAAATCAACTAATTATAAAAATGCTCAATTTAAATCAAATCAAAACACAAAAAATACCTGGTTTACCTGCATGTTCTGGTTTACCACCATTAACCACCATTAGAGAACCATAAACATGCAATTGTGTTGTTAAATAATTGATAGAGAAGGTTTTTGATTTATTAACACTTATAGATTTGCTCTGTCCCGCCAGACTCTTGTCCCCAATGCACTTTACTCAGTTTTGATTCTGATGGACCGAGATGCAGCAGTGAAAGTGGAGCGAGACGTCTCAGTTCCTGTGAGTAAATGACTGTCTGTCGTTCAGTTTGAGTCAGTTGGTGTTTATGTGAACTGCTCCTCTCTGTTCTTGTGCAGTGTGAAGTCCTGACGTCTCTGAAAGCTCTGCAGAAGCACATCGACTCGTCGCAGCTCACCAGAGACTTTGAGGGCACCTTCCCATACGACCACAGCCACTACATTCAATTCAGACAGGTGCACAAAACAGGGTTTCATGAGTGTTTTTATCAGCCGAAACACTTTGACCTGAAATGTTCACCTCTAAGCTCCCATCCTGAGGTTTTAATCTGATATTTCAATAATTTAACCACACACACATATATATATATATATATATATATATATATATATATATATATATATATATATATACATACATTAGGGCTGTCAAATTCATCAATATTGCATCCAAAACAAGTTTGTGTTTACATCATATATGTGTGTGTACTGTGTATTTATTATGCAGGGCCAAGCACAAAGCGATTTTTATTATTATTTATATTTTATGATATTACTATTGTTATTATTAGTATTATTATTATTATTATTATTCATTTGTATTTATTATTCTGCCCTAAAACTAATAGGACGGACCAAAAAAAAAAAAAAAAATCATAATAATACTTTTGAAAACTAGTTCTAGTTTTTTCATCAGTGTCAGCAAAAGCAGTGCTGATGTTTGATAATAATAATTTTATATATGTATCAATATATATAGATATATATATAAAATAAGCTTCCTAAAGAGGCATACAAACATTTATAAAAATAATTAGCTATCACTATAATGGTTTTAAAGCTCAAAAATTTAATTTTTTGGGTAAATTACCTAAAATGTTATATTTCATCCCTGATTAAGGTGTTTAGAGGCTTGCTAAATAATATCAAATATTGTTTTAAGTAACCGTTTCAAGTTTAGCCCTGGTATTTGAACCCTGATATTTATTTTACATTTTTATGATTTAATTATTAGCTTGTTTTCAGCTCACAAATCCAGTTTGGCAAACCCTGAGCTACTTTAAAACTTTTGCATTTGTGAGGAAGAAGATATTCATGATTCAAGCGCTTTATTGTCATATGTACTAGTACAAGGAAAATCTGACTTTGTTTACTCCTCACGAGAATGAAGGGGTTGAAGGGGAACAAATATAACTTAACATAGAAAATTAAGGATATACAGTAAAGTAAAAACCAGAAAGAATAAGAAAAATAAACAAAAATAGCACACAAAAAATTAGAACAACTTTTACACTTAAAAAATATGCTTAAATTACACTTTATACACTTGCCTAAACTTTAAAAAGACACTTAAATTACACTTTAAACAATAACATAAACTTAAAAAAGACACTTAAATTACACTTAAAATACATTTTAAACACTTACATACAGTTACACTTAAATTACAATTTATACATTTTATAAATCAACTTTAAAAAGAATCTTAAATTACAATTTATACACTTCATTAATAAACTTTAAAAATACACTTAAATTACTCAAAAAATTATACTTTACACACTTACATACAGTTTAAAATTACACTTAAATTACAATTTATACACTTACCTAAACTTTGAAAAGACACTTAAATAACACTTTATACACTTTAATAATAAACTTAATTTGCACTTTATATTACCTAAATTTTAAAATTACATTAAATTACAATTTATACACTTACATACACTTTACAATTACTCTTAAATTACAATTTATACACTTTCACTAAAAAAAACACTTAAATTGCACTTTATAAACTTACATACACTTTAAAAAATACACTTAAATTACACTTTACACACTTACGTAAACTTTTCACAGACACTTACATTAAACTTAAATTAAATTGTACACACAGACTTTAAAATTACTCTCAAATTACACTTTATAAACTCACATACACTTTAAAAAATACACTTAAAATACACAGAAAATTAAAATGCACTTAAAAAGCAAAAACAATTGTGTTGAACTTATTTCTTTTTATCCGCTAACAGAAAATCGAACCGTTTGCTGTGAGCTGCAGCTCTGCGATCGCTTCTCTTCAAAGCTCCATCAAGACGCTGAACAGCATCGGCAGTCTGGAGACGTCTGAGGTAATACTGTCGACAGGAACTGTTTGATTTTAGGTCGTTTTCTGCAGCACAATTGAAAATTATTTAAATTGTTTTGTTTACTGGTGTTCCCTTTGCTAAGCCCCAACTTTAAACATATCACTGACCAATCCAAGCTTAGCAAATGTTGCCTTTTGTTTTTGTTACTTTGTAATGTTTTTTTTAAATGTAACACAATGCAAGTTCAGCGGAGGGGTGGAGCTTCACACAGGCTGATTTGAATATTGATCGTCTGTAGGAGGTGTCAGAGGTCATCAGCCAGCAGAAGAGTCTCATGAAGAGCGTTCTGGACGACAGCAAACTCAACCGCCTGCGGCTGGAGGGCGGCACCTTTCTGGCCCGCATCAGGAAAGAGGAGATGTGTGAAAATGAGAACTACAGGTACTGCCTTCATCAGAGGACTGATAGATCCTTACATTGAGTAGAAAAGCTTTAACAGGAAACTGGCCTATCAGGATTGCTCTTAAAAAGCTGCATGACACTGCCATTAGTTTATTTACTTCCAGCGCTGTTTTATTAATTACACGAGTAAATGCATGCACACACACAATCAAAACACTCCTGTCAATCACTGTCAGGTTGAATTATGTCATAAACACATCATCCACTCCTTTAAATTCAACCTAAATGACTCTAAAACAATGTATAAAAAAACTTTTCAGGCGTAACAATATACATTTGAGCTAAATTATTTTTCAGAATTTAATTATTATTACCTCACTGACATAGTTTTTTCTTGTTTAAAGTATACATCTGAGACAAATACACTTTATTTAAGTCTTATTGTTTGCAATTTTGTTTGTCAGTGAATACATCATTTATATTTTTTTAATTTCTAGTTTATTTGTTTATTTGTTTTGCATATACGCATGCATGTCATCAAAACACTTCTGTCAATCACTGTCAGATATAATTCTGTCATGCATGTCATAAATCCACTTTAATTCAACCAAAATGCCACTTACATAAATAAATTAATACCTAAATAAAAACATAATTGTTATATTGTCTTGTTTTAAGTAAAAATATCCAAACAGCCTTCAAACAATATGCATTTAAAGAAAATTATCTTAAATTTTGTTAAATATTATTTATTACGCCACTTTGAAAGTCTCATAAAATGTATTATTTCGATTTTTTTTACATTTTAAATAAAAATAAATATAAATGAATCAATATGAATTTATTACATTTATTTTACTATAAAAATATATTTTAAAAAATTCCATTTTCCAAAGATTTCTACTCAATTTAACAGGAAAATAATAAAAATTAAATGTACATTAATTTTAATAATAGGAATGGTACAGTATATGAACGTAGATTAAAAAAAAGAAAAAAACTGACACTTCATCATGCAATTTTGAGAAAGTTTTATCTTTTGCTCCATGCATAAAATAAGAGATCACAAAAAGTTTTTAGGTCAGGTGATGTTTAAAACCCCTGATGTTCTAGAGCTGTCCCTGTGGTATTTGACTGGAGCTGTAGTTGAAGCTGATGTTGTGTCTTGTGTAGAGACGCTGTGGATCTGGTCAGTGCACTGTATAACCAGGTGGATGAAGAGGTCCATAAACTGGTCATTCTGTCGAATAAATCCCTGCAGCAGCTGGAGACGCTCCTGGAGCTGCGCGTCTTACAGGAAAGACATCAGGAGGTCAGAGACGGGATTCCTCCCATTCATTTTCCCCACAGACATATCTGATCATTAGAAATCTCTGAACGTGGAAAAAATAAGGCATTGTGGATTATGCAAGCAAATCACTCAGGGGTTTGTGTTTTTGTACAAAATCCCACATTAACTATTAAAAATCTGCTTGTCTGTGGAGTAAATGAATGTACCTTGATTGTCACAGTTATATTTAAATTTTAGTTGATTATTGGAAAGAGTATGTGCTGATGGTGTTTGTCTGTATCTGTCCTCAGGTTAAGAAGTGGTTTTATGAGGAGAGCGAGAAACATTTGGCTCCTCTGGACTCCTATAGTCTCTCTCTGAGCTCCATTCAGGACATGAGACAGAGTCTGGCCCAATTCATGGAGGAGTCCACCGTAAGAGCTTCATGTGCCGAATGCTTTGATGAATCACAGAAAGATTAAAGAAAGATTTTTATTTTATTTTATTTTATTTTTAGTTCAGTTCAGTTTTTATTTGTATATTTTTTATTATTTTATATATATATATATATATATATATATATATATATATATATATATATATATATATATATATATATATATATATATATATATATATAGTAATTTTATGAATCACAGAAATATATAAGAGAGCTGGCATTTTACTGTCCCAGGCTGCTCTTGGTGAATTTAAATGAGTTCAAGAACATGTTTCAGTTTTAACAACAATCAGAAAATTTTAAATAGACACCTAAGAATCCTGAATGTAACAAAAAATAATGTATTCTTCAAATTGTAATTGCATCTTATTTTTTTATTTTTGATTTTGTAATTTCATTTAATTTTATTTAGTTTATTTTTTTATTTTTATCTTTATTTTATTTTATTTTATATTTATTATTGTTTTTTGTTTTGTTTTGTTTTGTTTTGTTTAATTTAATTTATCAACTTGATATTAAAATCTGTAAAGTAAACATATTTATGCCAGGGTTATTAGCATTAATTAAAACTAAAACACACACACAAATCTCTTATAACAGTAAATAACAGTGTTTGTATTTCATTCTATATACATAATTTTTTTTTTTGATGCCATAAAGGTCAGTGTGTAGGGAAACACTGAGGTGAATTAGTGGGTCATCTGAATGATTAACTAGTTCTCTTGCTCCTCTAATTTGCTCCTGTAGGAACAGCAGAAGAAAGCCGCAGAGCTACTGAGGGAATCTAAAGCCAGTTCAACGTTTCTGGAGCTCAAAGAGCACATTAGCTCCGTCCTGCAGCGCAGCGAAACACGCAAGAATGAACTGGACGTCCTGCTCAAACTCTACGAGTTCTACGAATCGGTAAAGAGATGTTTCTGGATTGTATTATGTTTAGTTAGCTGGATCATGTCAGCTGTTATGAGGATAAGTATTGGTCGACTGATATAGGGTGCGAAATTGAATTAAAAGACAATTAAAGCATACTAAATGATAAAATTTAATTTATATTACATAATACTATACTGGAATAATTGTAAATAAATAATTTAGAAAATTAAGATTTGAAAAAAAAAATTATATATATATATATAAATATATATATATATTATAAAAAAGAAAGAATAATAAAAAGAAAGCAACTTACCCTCCTCCATCCCCAGCTCCTCCTTATATTGGCACATTATCACTTAACGTCTCATCCACTGAAATAATCTGTCAGCCAATCGCTGCTAATCTTTTCCAGACCTGTTTCACTTCTGCATGGAATTTTATATCTGTTGCATATAAAAAAATAAATTGCATTAGGCTTCGGGGGTTTCAGAGCTCAGTGACAGCTCAGAAGAATCTGAACCCTTCAGAGCAAAGCCTGCCATCAAAATAATGAAATAGATAAATAAAAACGACAAAAGCAAAACGTGGAAAAGGGAAAAGACAGTTACTAAAAATTTAACTAAAATCAGAACGAACTGAAAATATACAAATGAATCCTAACTGATCATTTAAATAAAAATTTCAAAATAAAAGTCCCAACCCACGACACTTATCAGCCATACAGAAAAATGATACAATAATTTAAAATGGCAAATCTTGAGCACTTCTGATCATGTGTTAAACTGTGTGTCATGCAGGCGGACCAGTGGTTGCTCCACTGTCAGGAGTATTTTTCCCAGCTAAAGCGGGATGATAACGCGGTCGGTTTGACGCCGGACGTGCTGCAGGTCCTGCAGGACTATCACAGCGAGGCCACGAAGTTCTCATTGGAAAACTTCAGCTCGCTCAACCAGATGGTGCTGAAGCTCAAGAGCGAGCAGGAGCTGCATCACTGGAGCAGCGTCTGGCAGCAGTGCCAACAAACCAAACAACAGCTGGAGGAAATGCTGGCCGAAGCCCAAACCGCTGACGGTAAAACATCAGCCAGAGACATTCGTAATGCTAGAAATAATCAGACAAAAATAAACCTCTATTTTACTGTTGTTCTGTACAATAAAATAATAATAATTAACATATATTTGACCCTGGAGCACAACACCAGTCATAAGAGTCGATTATTTTAAACAGAGATTTTTACTGTACATAATCTTTCCATTGATATATGGTTTGTTAGGATCTGACAATATTTGGCCGAGATACAACTATTGGTAAATCTGGAATATATAATATACCTGTTCTACTCATGACTGCTTTTTGTGCTCCATGCTCAAAAAAGTTATTATATTTTTACCACCATTTAAAATTTTTACTGTATTGTGTTATTTTGTATGAATAATATATTTATGCATTGATGATGATGATTATCATTATTATTAAATACTCTGTTTTTTTATGGAATCATATTATATTAGTAATATATTTCTGCATTGATTATTATTATTATTATTATTATTATTATTATTACTATTTTTATTAAATCTCAGTTGTTTATTTCACAATATAGTATTATATATTAGTCATATAATTTTTATTTTACAGTAAAGTGCTATTATTACAGGTATATATTAATCATATATTTTTTAAGTTAAATATTATAATTATTACATGTTTTTTTTATTTTGCAGTATAGTATTATTATATATTCATTGTTTATTATTATTGTAAATAAATACTTATTTTTATTTTACAGTTCTGTCCGACACATATATATATAAATATATTTCTGCATTTTATTGTATTATATTCACATTTTATTGTTTGGTTTTTATTATTGTGTGTGTGTTTGTGTGTGTGATAACTCCCTTTATGTTTCTGATTGTGTCCGTCTGCGCTCACAGAGATGTTACTGAACCCTTCAGAGACCCAGAACGGACTGGACTCCTCCGATATTCCCGCTCGGAGCTCTTCTTCACCGTCGTGTTTTGAGGATGAAGATGAGAAGCCACATTCAGCAGGTCCGTTTTCCAGAAGCCAGTTCCCGTTCCCCTTTCCCCCGGAGAGCGACAAGCCGTCATCGTCTGTGTTTGAGGACACCGACAGCGACTGCACCGTCGACTCGTCCATCTCGTGCCACTCCGAGCCCCTGATGCGCCTCCGCAAACAGCCACTCAAGAAGATCATGAAGAAGACCCTGAGCTACGAGCTGCCGGCGCGGGACAAAGCTCATGGCTACACCGGCGTCTACATCCGAGGACTGCAGGTCACCAATAACGTCTGCGTGGAGACGAAGCTACAGCGGCCAGCCGTCACGAGCCCAGCGCTGGGCCGGAGCCGAAGCATGTCGTCCCCGTCACGCGTTCAGTCCAGACTCAGCGACGGAGACGTCAAGAGACACAGCGGGTGAGCAAACACAATTAAGACGAACATAAATGTGCCCCTGGTGGACAAATCCAGTAATAACAGTCAATTTCTGGAAATTGAATAAATCATCTTTCAATTGATGTATGGTTTGTTAGAATCAGACAATATTTGGCCAAGAAAATCTTTCTTTGGAATTTGTCAACTAAAAAAATCACATTTAAAGTTGTCCAAATTCTTAGCAATGCATATTACTAATAAAAAAATTAGATATATATAAATTTTTACTGTAGGCCCATAAAATATTTTTTTGGCTATTGCTACAAATATACCCCAGAGACTTAAGGGTCACAAATATTTGTTTTTTTTTTGTTTTTTTTTTTAAATAATGATAAATCAAACATCAATAATAATAATAAAAATAACAATATTTGTATTTTTACTGTTAATCTATGAAACATAAATTTGTATTATTATTAATACTAAAAATAATAACTATAATAATAGTTGTTATTATTATTATGTTGTTTTTTTATATTATAATGTCATCACTACTTTACTGTAACATTTACAATTAAATTTTAGAATTAAATAAATAGATATTTTATTAAATAAAATAAAAGACAGCTTTAAATATGGGTAATGATAGTAAATAATGGGGTTAATTGGTAAATATTAATAATAGTAGTAGTACTTATTTGTATTTTTACTGTTGTTCTGTTTAAAAAACTAATAAAATAAAATACTAGATTTGTTTTATTTTACAGTTTAGTATTATTAGCATAGAAATATATTTCTTTATTGATTTGTTTAAATGTTATAACTAAATGAAATAATAAAATAACCATAAAAATATTATTTATTGCTATTATTATTAATTGTTCAGTTAAATGTTACAGTGTAGTATTATTACTTTAGTAAAACTAGTAATATTAATTTAATATAATTATATTTAATATAATATTAATATAAATATAAATAAATATTAATATTAATTTATTTTATTACATTTTATTAAAAAGCCTAATTAATAATTATAATTTAATAATAATAATAATAATAATAATAAAGACATATTTGTGTATAATTTAATGAATTAATGTTTAATAATAAATAATAATTTCATTTTTAAAATGATGATGTGACGATGATAATAATAATAATAATAATAATAATAATAATAAAGACAGTCAATACTAATAGTAATAATAGTTAATAATAGTTTTTAATTAAACATAAATAGAAATAATAAATTGTATTTTTACTGTTCTTCTGACAAAAAAATTCTAATAATTCAATTTAGTTTAAATGAACTCTCATTTTTTATTTTACAGTATAGTATTACTATTGATATTATAATTATTGATTTGTTCAATTTTAATATTTTTACTAAAAACTGTGAAAGCTTTCTGAGACAGCTGAAATAATGAGATTTTTATATAGTCTTGTGTACGTTTTTTTCTATATCCTCATAGCATCGCTGCTGTCGTTTGTTCCAGTAAAATCCAGCACATCATGGACGAGATGATCTCCACCGAGAGAGAATACGTCAGATCCCTCAGATACATCATCCAGCACTACTTCCCAGAGATGGAGCGACTGGACCTTCCTCAGGACCTCCGGGGGAAGCGCAGCATCATTTTTGGGAATCTGGAGAAGCTGTGTGATTTTCACAGCCAGTATTTCCTGACGGATCTGGAGAGCTGCGCTCATTCACCGCTGTCCATCAGCAGCTGCTTCCTCAAACACGTGAGTCCAAGTGATGTTCTCTTCTCCTGTTCACTGCTGAATTTAATTGATCAAAAATACAGTAAAAATTTTAAATATTATTATAAGTTAGAATAGCTGTTTTCTATGTGAATATCTGTTAAAATGTAATTTATTTCTGTAAAATTTCAGCATCATTACTTCAGTCTTCAGTGTCACATGATCTTCATCATTCTAATATGCTGATTTGCTGCTCAAGAAACATTTCTGATTATAAATGTATTATTATTTATTATTATTAATTTATTATTATTATCAATGTAAAAAAAAATGGAATTCTTTGATGAACAGAAATTTGGATGAAAGAACAGAAAGCTTTTTTTTAATTGGATTTTTTTTAAGTCTCTTTTCTGTCACTTTTGATCAGGTTAATTCACTTATCATTTTTATTAATTTATAACTCACTCAATTTTTTTTAAATAATGTGGATAGTGAAAATAACTACAACAAATTACAAATTAAAAAAATATTGTTTTTATTTATAAGACAAAAAAAGCACAAAAAATTGTGAAAAACTTTGATAATCATGATAATTGTTTATTTATTTGAATGAAGAACATTAAATGTAATATATAATAATAACTTATTAATTAAATTATTATTATTTAAATAATTATTATATATTTTTATATTATTTTTATTATTATTATACTAATTACTATTATCATTTTATTTTTATATTTTTATTTGAATAAATAATTTAATTAATTTAAAAATGTAAATGTAAACAAAATTAATTTTAATTAATAATTAAATTAATTAATTGGTTGTTTAATAATTAAGTAAAAAAAAAATTTATTTAAATTGTTATTTAAAAATTAAAATACTATATATATATATTTTTTTTAATGCAGGGATTTGAATAATATTTTTAAACGGTGATGTGTACAATGGTAGATATTTTGCTCTTAGTTGCTCCCTATAAATACTGTTAAAATACTTCTTACAGTCTTATGAGATTTTGTCCATAGTGTCCACCTCTATGTGAGATATAAATGTGTTTTGCATGGTTAGGAGGAACAGTTCGGGATGTACGCACTGTACAGCAAAAACAAGCCGCGCTCAGACGCCCTGCTGACGAGTCACGGAAACAGTTTTTTCAAGGTAAGTGCTGGTGTTTCTCCTCCGTGACGTTATTAATCCAAGCTGCAGATGTTTCTGAACGTTACCTGTGCTCTGCAGAACAAGCAGCTGGAGCTGGGAGATAAGATGGACCTGGCGTCATACCTGCTGAAGCCCATCCAGAGGATGAGTAAATACGCTCTGCTCCTGAAGGATCTGATCAAGGAGTGCGGTCAGTCTGAAGAGCAGGAGCTCACTGACCTCAGAACAGCCGAGGATATGGTCAAGTTCCAGCTGCGCCACGGGAACGACCTGCTGGCCATGGATGCCATCCGCGGCTGTGATGTAAGCGGAGTTTCATTTCAGTATATTTTCAAAATATATACTTATTCATGTATTTGAATACATTTTATTTAAACAAATAATTGGATTTATTTGTTTGTTTGAGAAAATGTAATCTAATGTATTAAAATAAATATTTAATAATTAAATAAAAAATTAATATTTTTATTTAAAAATATAAATAAATAATTGTTTGTTTCATTGTTTATTTATTTGATTAAAAAACATTAAATGTAAATTAAATAAATTATCCTCATAATTTTATAAATAAATAATAGTTTTATTTAAAAAGAATTAAAAAATAGTTATTTATTTTAGAAAATTTTATTCAAATAAATAATTTTATTATTTATGTGTTTAAATAAAAATGTAAATAAAATATAGTAATTTATTTAATAAATAATATATAATATTTTAAAGATTTTTTATTAAATAATAATAAAAATTATCTATATATATTTGATTAATTCAAATTGAATGTAACTAAAATAAATAGTTATTTAATAATTAAATAAAATAAATAATTGCTTTCTAAAATATTAATTGAATAAATGTTATTCAAATAAATAAATGTATTATTTTTTTTGTTTATTTGCTTTAAATAAAAATATAAAATGAATAACTATTTAATAAATATATTTTACTGAAATACATTTTCAATAAAACAAATATTTGTTTTATTAAAAAAATATTATTTAAAAATGTAATTATTTATTTGACTAATTTTATTTAGTTGGATTAATAACGTCTTATTATTATTTATTTCTTAACAAAAAAATAAAAAATATGAATAATATATACTTTATATTTAAAGTTATTAATTTATAATATCTTAACAAATAAATTCATTTTACTCAAATAAATAATTGTGTTTGTTTTTACATGTGAGTACCTCAAATTTAATGTAAATAAAATAAATAACTGCTTTATAAAAATAAAATTTATAAATATTTAATAATTAAATAAGACATAATTAAAAATATAAATATATTTTACTGAAATATCTAAAAAACATTTAAAGTTAATAAATAATTATTTTAAGTTTTATTTACTCATTTTTATCATAAAATCATATCTCTTTCGTTGTTTCTATTATTTTTAATGATGATTTTTACTGTAATACAATAGTTTTTACTGTATTTCACAAAAAAATGAATACTAGGTGAATGTGAATTAGCTTATATAATAAGTTTTATTGTCTGTTGACATGATTTGACAGAGATTTATACACATTGTTGTGTTTCTCAGGTCAATCTGAAGGAGCAGGGTCAGCTTCGCTGTCAGGACGAGTTCATCGTTTGGTGCGGACGCAAAAAATACCTGCGCCACGTTTTCCTATTCGAGGATCTCATCCTCTTCAGCAAGACCAAGAAGATTGAAGGAGGATACGACATCTACATCTACAAACAGTCCTTCAAGGTACACAATACGAGTCTGATGTCAGGCTGCAGTTTCTGCCGTGAGTTTTGTGTGATGAAGAGTGTTTGGTCTGGTCTCAGACGGCTGAGATCGGGATGACGGAGAGCGTGGGAGACAGCGGCCTGCGCTTCGAGATCTGGTTTCGTCGGAGGAAGTCACAGGACACGTTCATCCTGCAGGCCTCTTCTGGGGAAGTGAAGAACGTCTGGACCGCCGTCATCGGCAAGATCCTCTGGAGACAAGCTTTACGAAACCGAGGTCAGACTGTGACACTGTGAATACATTACGCTACACAAAAGAGAAAAATCAAGTCAAATATAAATATATAAATAATTGTTCGTCCGAGCAGTTTCGTGACTATACGCTAAACAAAACAATATACATTTTTTCCAACATATTCTGTCATGAAAATATAGGTAATAATACAATTCATGTCTTTTACGTGTTCCTGTAGCTCAAGTGGTAGAGCATCATGTTATCAAGCGCAAGGTTGAGGGTTCGATTTCCCGGTAACACATGATGTGTAAAAATTGATAGCCTGAATGCACTGTAAGTCAATTTGGATAATAGCGTCTGCTAAATGCAAAATTTAATTTAATTTTAAAGGCTGTGAGTTTTTCTTTTCTTCAGCAGCACCAGGCTAAATATAAATAATACATAAATTTTAGATTATATTATAATATGGATAATTAGATTGAAATTTAAAAAATAATAATGATATTTTTTGTGTTTAAAATAAATAATAATAAAAATATTAATAAAAAAATTAAAAATAAAATTATACTATATAGAAAAATTATATTAATATCATTAAATTTAATCAATATTATTATAGTATAAAATATAGATATTATTATCCAAAATCCCCTCTGTGTACATTGTATAATATAGAAAACTAATATTAAAAATTATTTATATCATTTTATATGTAATGCATGGTGAAACATGATTTACGAGATTTATGAAATTGTAAAAAGAGAATGTAAAGATATTCTATGCAAATTAGTGCATGTTTCGTTATATAGTTAAATGTTTCGTTAATGCCTCATTTGCATATTTAAACACCAAAAACTGTGAATCTTTAACTATATAAAGATCCAGTCAGTCAATAACACTCTCATAAATTCAGTAACTTCAGAGTCTATTTGACGTATTAATTTAAAAGAACAGGCTCATAAAAGTCATTTGTTTGTGAATTAGAAAGAATCAGCTCATAAGAGTCAAATGTTTGTGAATCAGAAAGAATTGGTTCATAAAAGTCATTTGTTTGAGAATCACAAAGAATCATAGCTTTCAAGAGTCATATGTTTGTGAATCGGAAAGAACCTGTTCATAAGAGTCATAGGTTTGTGAATAAGAAAGAATTGGCTCATAAGAGTCATTTGTTTGTGAAACTGAATGAATCAGCTCATAAGAGTCATATGTTTGTGAATCAGAAGGAATCTGCTCAAGAGTCATTTATTTAGATGAATCACAAAGAATCGGCTCATAAGATTCATTAGGTTGTGAATCTCGAGAGTCATTTGTTTGTGAGTCTGAAAGAATCAGTTCATAAGAGTCATTTGTTTGTGAACCAGACTATGCTTGTTCTTTTTATTTACATTTACATTTATTGATTTAGCAGACGCTTTTATCCAAAGTGACTTATTGTGTTTAATCAAGTTAAAAGCTCAATCTCTTTTAAAGTCACGTGTTGTGTTGCAGTGTGGCGGCGTCTCAGCGCTGCAGGAAACTGCTGTCTGTTGGTCACAGCCTGTTGCATTATTCACTCTAGCTTGTGTTAATGGTTTTATATTGTGTGTGTGTGTGTGTGTTTGATCATTAGAGTTGCGGATGCAGGGAGATGGTCTCGATGGGAATTGGAAACAAGCCGTTCATGGACATCAAACCCAGCGACTCTGCCATCAGCGATCGAGCCGTCGACTACATCATGAAAGGGTCAGGTAAGATGTCTGCATCAGCGAGACATTAACATCATCATCTTCATCATCATCTTCATCTTCAGCCTCTGTCTGTCAAACAAATGATGCAGTGGCACAGAAATGATGCACTTCCCCTTTAAAGAAAATAACACACACATACATATACAAACACACTGATGTTCAGAAATTTGGGAGCTGTAAGATTTTAATGTGTTTTAAAGATGTATCTTCTGTCCATTAAGTCTGAATTTATTTGATCAAAAATACAGAAAAATGTAATATTGTGGAATATTATTGCCATTTAAATATGGTTTTCTATTTTAATATACTTTAAAATTTGTAATATTGCTAATTTTTGCTGCTTAATATTTTTCTTTCTTTTTGGAATATGTGATATTATTTTTGGATTATTTGATGAATGAAGTTAAAAAGAAGAGCGTTTATTTAAAACAGAAATATTTTCTAACAGTATATTTAATTATTACTATATACTATATTACTTTATTAATACTTAATATATATATATATATATATATATATATATATATATATATATATATATATATATATATATATATATATATATATATATAATATATATATATATTTAAAATTAATAATAATTTGTAGTAAACATTTGTAGAATTGTTTTTATCATGATAAATGTTTATTTATATCATTTTATATATTTTTATACAAAATATTATTTTTAAATCCATTATGATTATTCATAAGTAAATTAAAACTCATATGAAAAGTATTGTTTTTCCTTAAAAATACAAATAATTATGTAAAAAAAAATACTTATAATTATTTATAAAAAATATTATAATAACAAATAATGTTATTTTTACAAAGAATCTTTAGTATAAAAAATATTTATAGCTTATATGTAAATACACACACACACACACACACACACACACACACACATATATATATATATATATATATATATATATATATATTAGGATTATTTATATCATTATAAAAATGTCATAAATTAAAAACCTAAATAAAACTAAAACTAAATTCAAATATAAAAAAGAACAAAAAATATTAACTTCATTTATTAAAACTTATTTATATAATTATAGAAAATATATTTAATGGTATTATATGTATAATGTATATATTTTATATATATGATAAATTATTTATCAATAATTATTTTATTTACCCTAAACCTAATGGACAGAAGACACAGAGTCGTGAGAGAATTATTTATTTAACACAGTCCATATTCCCGTCCTGAATGAAGACACATCAGTGTTTCAGAGCTGTGTGTGATCGGGAGAAGTTAGTGTTAGTGTGTGTTTATTAACTTAAGGACTGTGTGTGTGTGTGTGTGTGTGTGTGAGATACGTCCACGCCTGTACACAGAGAGCATGTGGTGTGTGCTCATCAACTTTAAGCACGTTTGGATTCGAGGTCAATATTGTATTTGTGGTTACAGCGCCCTGCAACACGAGCCCCTGCTGCTTCTGCACCACATGACCTGTGTGTGTGTGTGTGTGTGTGTGTGTGTGTGTGTGTGTGTGTGTGTGAAGCAGGGTGTTATGGTGCATTAGAAGCTTTTGTAAACACACATCAAATGAATGATGAATATATGTGTGTAGATTGACAGAGACTCACACACAGCCGATGTGCGCTTCACACACATTAAAACACAACTACACTCTTCATTTGAGACAGCATACGTTCATCTGGTGCATGAATATTAAATCATCTATAATTAGTGTTTAATATGGGAATTATCCTGCAATGAGACAGAAACATCACAGTATCAAATATAAATGTTCAAATCCACATTAAAACTAATATTAATCAGAGCCACATATATATATTTATATATTCTCCAAAGCGACTCATTCAGGTTAACAGTTTGTTCCTGTTCATGTGTTCACACAACCTTTCTCTTCTCATTGTTATAGCTTAATTCAGCTTCTTTCTTTCTTTCTTTCTTTCTTTTTTCTTTCTTTCTTTCCTTCCTTCTTTCTTTCTTTCTTTCGTATTTCTTATTTTTCTTTCTTTCTTCCTTCCTTCTTTATTTTTCTTTCTTTCTTTCCTTCCTTCCTTCCTTCCTTCCTTCTTTTCTTTTCTTTCTTTCTTTCTTTCCTTCCTTCTTTCTTCCTTCTTTCTT